>NW_020837952.1:19782114-19839558 GCF_003676395.1 Aethalodelphis obliquidens
ATATATATATATATATATATATATATATATATATATATATATATATACACACACACACCAGGTTTTTATCCGTTCACCCACTGATGGACACATAGGTTGTTTTCATATTTCAGCTATTTTGAATAATGCTGCAATAAACATGGGAGTGCAGATATCTCTTAGAAATAGTGTTTTCATTTCCTTTAGTTATATACCCAGAAGTAGAATTGTTGGATCATATGCTAGTTCTGTTTTCAAGTGGTTTTTTTTTGTTTTTTTTTGGTGTTTTTTTTTGCGGTACGCGGGCCTCTCACTGCTGTGGCCTCTCCTGTTACGGAGCACAGGCTCCAGAGGCGCAGGCTCAGCGGCCATGGCTCATGGGCCCAGCCGCGCTGCGGCATGTGGGATCTTCCCGGACCGGAGCACGAACCCACGTCCCCTGCACCGGCAGGCGGACTCCCAACCACTGCGCCACCAGGGAAGCCCTGTTTTCAAGTTTTTGAGGAACCTCCATACTGTTTTCCTGAGTGGCTGCAATAATTTACATTCCCACCAGTAGTGCACAAGGGTTCTCTTTTCTCTGCATCCTTGCCAACTCTTGTTGTCTCTTGTATTTTGATGATCTGAGTGCCAGCTTTGTTACTTCTTGATCTTGTACTCAGGGACAAATTACCTTCCTTATTTGTGCTTCAAATGTCTTCTTTAAAATGGAGATGTTCTTCTACCACTTGATGCTGAATGAGGAGCAAATAAGATGAAATACTTCAAGCTGTATGCTGTGCCATTATCACTCCCACGTATGAGACTACTCGATCTCACCATCACCCCTCAAATCCTAACTGCACTAAAGGCGTTATATTGTTGATTAAATAATTTCAAACTCATTTCAAGCCCCTAAATCCTCTGGATCCTCATCCAGAGCTAACTTCTTCCTGTGATTCAAAAGCCCTGACATTGAATCCTCCTTACTTTCTCTAATCAAAGTAAGAGGGATTGCATTCTTCAAGCACAGAAGATTTGTGCAGTCATTTTAATTTCCATAAAGATGTACAAAAGAAGGAATTTTCTGGTTTAACTACAATAAATTAGGTTTTCAAAATCTTAGACTTGTATTAACAGAAAGATCTGTGGTGTAATTCCATTTCTAGCAGAAGCAGAGAGAGATGGTTGAAATATTTTTTATGAAGAAGAATAGCTGAGGTAATGTTATATCGAACTATAGGAATTTAATTACCCCATCCCACGAATGTAGTTTTCAAACAAAGGAGTCGAAAGGATTTCCAAAGCTATTCTTCTGAACTGTGATATAACAACCCAGAACACATTTAGTAGATGTAAAATGTATTACTGTACATTATGAGCCACAATGAATGAAAGAATAATAAGAAAAGCGACATGAGATTGAACACACAGTGATTAAAGATCTCTTTGCTCCCTTTGTAGAAATATTGTAATTTGCTTAGAATTTCATGTATTTGTCACTGTAAGGATGGGCATTTCTGGAATATTTCTGATGGGTGGATATCATACTGGGGAAAGGTCTCCCGGAAAATGGAAATGCTCTCATTTGAGGGCTTCGGTACAGACTAGGTGTAAATAAGAAATGCTGGGGGGTGGGGGGGAATACATCACCTCAGGCCCTCGTCATTCTTTTCAGAGTCTGAAAGTCTGTCCTTTATAGTGTCCATATAAAATCATGAAAGTTGTTAAGAGAGTAAATCCTAAGAATTCTCACCACAAGGAAACACATTCATTTTTTTGCTTTTTCTTTTTTAGTTGTATCTATATGAGATGATAGATGTTAACTAAACTTCTTGCGGTTATCATTTCACAGTATATGTAAGTCAAACCATTATGCTGTACACCTTAAATTTATACAGTGAATTATGTCGATTATACCTCAATAAAACTGGAAAAAAAACTATTCCCTTAGCAATGAAGAGACGGCAGGGTGAATTAGGGACTCCTTTACTGAGAAGTCTTTACAAATCTTTACAAAAACCTTCGTTTCTCTTCCTTATTACAAAAATGACACATACTCAGTGTAGAAAATTTTAAAAAATGGATAAGCAAGGAAAAGAGTCTAAAGATCATTTGTAACATCACAGCAGAAATAACCAGTGTTAATATTTTGGTATAGAGCCTCCTAGTTTTTCTGAAAGGTCATTTTGCCACGTCAAATAAGAACTTAGTAAAGGGGAGTCTTGGCTTTGGAAAAAGAAGCAGCAAGATGTTCATCCATTTATCAAACACTTGTGCTGTCAGGAGGGACTTTATCTTTCACACCAACAGAAGAAAGAATAAATTGGAAGTACTCTAGAAATATGGGGTTTATGACTTTTCACTCAGGTAAGTTGCAAAGTGTTTTAGTGAACATCAGATGTAGCTAATGAGTTTTGTTTGCTTTTCCTTTTATTGTTTTGAGAAAAACGTTAGCACGTAGCACTTTTTAAAATTGAAATTTGGTTTTCATATATATTTTAATCTTCAGTCTTCAAATTTTGCATTTTTCTTGTCCCCATGAGTGAGTGCTCCTTTTGTCTAATGAATATTCACCCCTCTTCCTGTTCTTTTTTTGGGTAGGATCATGAACCTCCTTCCCCATAGTACTTGATCTCAGATAATCATACAGGTAGGGAGGAAAAGGGAGAGCTGGAATGAAATAGAGTGAACCCTCCTATATATGACGACACTAGGTGGTTTTCCTTGAGCCTGTGCACTTTAGGGACTTGCTAGCGAGGCAGTATAGTGTCGTAGGTATTCAGAGTGCAGGCTTTAGAGTCAAATTACGTGGCTTCACACCCAGCTCTATCACTTACTGGCTGGGTAACCTTGGATAAGTTAGTTAACCCTTCTGTGCCTTAGTTTCTTCATCTTTAAAATGAGAAAAATAAGATATCAAGTCTTGTAGCTCTATTGGGGATTAATGAAATAATGCATTGTAAAGCTGCTTAGCACAGAGATGTGTTCAATAAATGTGAGCTAGTGTATTTGACATGATCGCACTCACAGGCATCGAGGTGGCCACATCAGGAAGACTGAAGTGCAGGAAAGGTCCCTGGAGGGTATTTCTACTCTTCGGGTGACACTGGTTAGTTCTGTAACTTTCAACAACTCAGGTTTTCCCTTCTGAAATGCAGACTCTGCAGTTTATATTACAAAGGGGTTTTAGATGGAGCCATCATGCTGCTTTGCAATGTAAAGTGTTTTAACCATAAATAATAAGGGCAAGGCCTCATCTAAATCATGTCAAGCTTCTGCCTGGAGATGGAGGAGGCCTCCCCTGAGTTAATAGCATACCTTCCCTGAGTGAACATAGAGAAAGGCAGGTTGCAGGAGACTGCTGGGGAGAACAAATGAATAAATATTGTTTGTGTCAGTGAGAGCACGTGAAATAGGAATTCCTGACTAAACTTTTCAAGCAGATCAGGAGTGATGCTGTTCATTGGTACATGCAGCACTCCCTGAATAACTCAAGAAAGCCATCAATTTGGGGTTTCAAATCTTGGCTGCCCACTCCTTATGAGTTCAAGTTCCTGAGAATTTAAGACAGGTGTTTGCAGTTTGGCTGTAAGATGGCTGCATTAACACAAAAGTATGTAAGGAAGTTATTGGAAGAATTCCAGAAGATGTTGTTTGCTCTAGTTTTGAATGTGTCTCCATATTTATACACAGAGGTCCTAGGTTGGTGTCTAACTAGCAAGGCTTGAAAGTTCTCTGTAGTAAAACAAGGGGAGATACCTTAAAATAACATACTTCAGAAACGTTTAAACGTTTAGCTCTCATAAACACTGTTTTTGCACTGTTCACCTTTTCTTCTCTCAAATCTAATTAAGAAGAGTTCTTCCCAAGATAAAAGATAAAAGTCATGGCTATAACTGGCTAGAAAGGGGCATTGGACTCTGCTTCTTTGCACAGATGTTTAGCAAAGGCATGACTTTGCTGGATTTCTACTGCATATCTTTTCCATAGCTCTGATAGAATGAATTATGGCCCGTTCATTTATTCATTCAGTGAATGAGCATCTACTATGTGTCAGGCATCAGGAATTCAACTGTAAAACAGGTAGGCATGGTCCTGCTTCTTTGGGACTTGCAGTTTAGTGAGGGATACAGATAAGGATTTATTTATTTATTAAGTTTTTTTTTTTTTTGATGTGAACCATTTTTAAAGTCTTTACTGAATTTGTTACAATATTGCTTCTGTTTCATGTTTTGTTTTTTTGGCCCTGAGGCATGTGGGATCTTGGTTCCCCTACCAGGGATCGAACTTATACCCCCTACATTGGAAGGCGAAGTCTCAACCATTGGACCAGCAGGGAAATCCCACAGATAAGGATTTAAATATAACTTAAGTGCAAAGACAGGGAAAGGAAGGCGCTTGGGTCAGGTCAGGTTCAGGGAGAGGAATGCATGATCAAAAGTGGTTTCCTGGGGGAATACTTTCTCAGCAGTCAAGTTATTATTTTTTAATTTGCTGTTATATATGCTTACTGAGAGAATAGATGTTAATACTTCAGGGAACATTTGCATCTCAACAGGCTTTCTTCATATTGCAAAGTGCCTTAAATTGGGTTTCAGGAACTGTTGACCTGTAATTAAGCCTGCCATCGCCTATCCAGAAGGGGACTCTCTGTAGAATCAGAGTCCTGAGACAAGGGATGAGTCAGCCATGAACATGGCTATGGTCTTAGTCACCTCAGAGCAGGGAACCTTCACCTAAATGTCAGCTCTTGCATTGATTTAGCATTTGACACGTGTTTATTCATTTGAGTCTCACAATGGCGCTTCAAGATAGGCAGGACTCATATTATTCTCCCCTGGCACACTCCTTGGTATCCACATGGTGCTATACACAAAGTTGGTGCCCAGTAAAAATTTGGCAAGGAAAGGAATCTCCATTTTATAAATGAATAAAGGGAGGCTTAGACAAGTGAAATGACTGGCCCCAAATCATACAGTACAATAATGGCAGAGACTGAGCTGCTGGATTTTCTGCATCCTGACCTGGTGCACCAACCCACTTCTCAGGAGTTTAGGATGTCAAGGCAACGTGTGATCAGCTGAGGCAGCAGAGACATGTGCCTGGTGTCCTGGAGGCAAGTTATTGTGACAGCAGTGGGATTCGGGCTCTTTAAATCATGCTACCCTCTAAAGGGGTTACAAATTAGAGTCTTCTGCTCTGGTTAATGTCTGTGAGGAAAGAAAAAATAGAGTCTACACCTTGATTAAACTTAAAAAATGGCCTGCATTTCCACTTCAGAGGCCATCACGTGACCATCTAGATTCCTAGCGTCTCTTGAAAAGACCAGCGCCTCTGGCAGTCAGACTGCCTTTACCCAAGGACACTCTTGGCAAGCGCTGAGTTGCTGTCCCCATTAAGTGGGATACATGATACTGAGTTGGGAAGTGAAGTTTCATCTCCAATCACCTGCCCTTTACTGCTCAGGGGACTCTATTGACCAGGGGACGGTAGAGAGAACAGAGGGAATGGCATTCTAGGCAGCAGCAAACATACCAGTTCTCTTGGTGGCCAGAGCTAGAGGGTAAGTTTGGTTAAATAGCTTCTCACGAGACACCAAAATATTTCAAGTTTACTGTCTCATGAATTCTCACTATCCTTTAGCAAATCTTTTTTGTGCCCATCAAATAATGCATCTGTATCCAATGTAAGTAGATTGCTGTAGTTTAAAGCAATACTATGTAGTATTTGGTTTTGTGCTGTGTAATATCTTTTTTTTTTTTAAGATGTTGGGGGTAGGAGTTTATTAATGTTATTATTTATTTTTGCTGTGTTGGGTCTTCGTTTCTGTGCGAGGGCTTTCTCTAGTTGTGGCAAGCGGGGGCCACTCTACATCGCGGTGCGCGGGCCTCTCACTGTCGCGGACTCTCTCGTTGCGGAGCACAGGCTCCAGACGCGCAGGCTCAGTAGTTGTGGCTCACGGGCCTAGTTGCTCCGCGGCATGTGGGATCCGCCCAGACCAGGGCTCGAGCCCGTGTCCCCTGCATCGGCAGGCAGATTCTCAACCACTGTGCCACCAGGGGAGCCCTGTAATATGTCTTTTCAGCATAAACATGATGTATTTAATTTTCAACCCAGCCTCATTTATTGTAGTCTCAGCTCTCCTGAGCTGGGTTAGTTGCAGTACTGTTGCTCACTGGCAAGGCTCAGAAGACTGGGCTTCCTGTTATGGCTGGTTTCTAGTGTGTGTTCCCCACTGGCCCCGGGTAGGTCTCTGATGTGCTACTTGACTGATCTAGGGTCCACACCCTAGATTGAAGGCACCTAACCCAGTGCAAGCCAGGCCAGGATGACCATAGGCAAGCTAGACAGGCCCCTATCTTTCCTGACACACACCAAGCTCAGCTGTCACAAAGGTGACATAAACATCAATTCTAGGGCCTGCAGTCACCGAGAACAGAGGCAAACCGGATGGTGTAGTACGAACAACATGGACATTGGGGGTCAGGCACAACTGATTCCAGTCCAGCTCTGTTGCCCCCAAACTTGCCCAAGTAGCTCAACCTAAGCCTCAGTCTTCCCATTGGTAAAATGGGGGGTGTGATTTAGCGCTGGCACATAACAAGAATTCAATGAATGTTAGTTATTCGTTTATTTTTCTCCATTTTACAGACAAGGAACCTAAGACTCAGAAAGGCTAGGTAACTTTCCTAAGGTCAGGGAAATGGCAGAGCCTGTCTTTGAACCTTGGTCTTCTGCTCCAAAGTCAAGCTCTCAAACCACCATATTATGTTAGCTTCACATCGCCTGCCTCTGGGGGTTGTGGTGAGCGTGATGTAAGGTGTTTAGCTCAGTGGTAGAGTGTAGGTTTCAGTCATTGGCAGTGATGATTAGAGGTAGGGGAGCTCAACTGAGCTGAAATTCTATCTAGAGCTTCAGTTACCTATAGACCCTTGTTGTCACAGGGACCCCAGTTCATAGGTAAGTCTTTCCAACCCTATTTACCCATATAGATGGTTAGTGTTGACTCTGAGTGTGAGAGATGATGATGGTAGTGGTGTTGGTTAGTGAATGGAAAAGAAACATGACTTCATTAATAAAAGCTTAATATAGAGGACAGCTTAGTGCAATGTGGTGGTAAAAATGGCTTTCCCTGTTAAACGTAGTTTTCTCTCCAGTTTTCAGACATACAATCATTTTGCAAGATTCTTGGTCTTGCCTGGAAATAAATAGGTAAGCAAATGCCAGCTCTTTAGTCCTAATGTCTGGGAGGGCGTTGCTTTTCCTAACACAGGGATAAAAATAAAACGACCCTCTAAAAGTGGTGGTGACGACCCTCAGCTTACTTGGGAGTCAATGAGAACCTCATTTTTCATACAGGCATTCGAGAGCTGACCTTTAAAATCACCACATCTGGGGAGAATGTGTGATTTGATGCAGAACATTTTAAAACGTGCCAAAGGATGAATGGATGAGAATGTGTTCATCAGTTTTCTTCTCCTTCAAGGAGCTCAGAGTTGCTTAGGTTATAAAAGTCAGTTCTTGGGCACTTCCAAACCTATAGCATTTGCTTCAGTAGGTCTTCTGTGCAAAGTAGATTAAAGCACATATATACACGGAACGCTGATCCATGCACCTGGTGCGAAAATGATGGGGGGGTGTGTCTGTGTCCTCAGAGTGAAGGTAGCCATTTCAAGGTAGCTAGTTATACAGTAAGTTCAACAAAGTGTCGTTTGGAAAAAAGATGGAATTTCTCTAAAAGAAGAGCCAAACTCTGTGAATCGCTTTGTTATGGAGGCTCACGCACTACATCTAGGGTCCAAGCAGTAATTCTGAATATAAGACCAGCTTTTGATTTGTGAACCCAAATACCTGCAGGCTCAGAAGACATTAAAAAGAAGCTTATTTGTATCCCTAAAGCCCTTTTTTAAAGAGCCACAGACTTTTGTGGAAAACGGAATTGGACGGGTGGTCATCTCCCAAATTCATCTCCAGGAGAAAATAGCATCTGTCTGATCTCATGGGTCATCATCTGCTAAATGAAGGTCCAGGCAGGGATGCTGATAGAAATTCCTCGTGGGTGCTAATTCTGAACAGTCTGGGCAGTGAGGCACTTCGAGGGCGGGATTGATCACAATCCCCCCATACCCCGACCAAGCATAGTTAGCATTTTTCTTGACTCGTTTCCAGTCTTAGAAACAGCAAACTGAAAAACTTTCCCCCTTATGTTTTTGGATGAGGATCCAGATGTCAGAATTGGCGAATTTTCAGAGTTGTTCCTTGTCACGAAGCCACTTAACCACAAGATTGCTGAGCTTCCGCAGGAGATACCTGCCAATCAGCCGTCATCCTGGCTCCTGAAGGCCTGCGAGAAGGCCGGTTCCTCCCTTCCTTACTGGCTCAGAGGCCCATTGGCTTTTGTCGAATGGGGCATAGAGAGAGGTCAAGGGACTGATCTATTTCTGAAGCTATAAGTAAAAAATGATCTGATGGCTACAGTAGAGGGGTTTTCATCTTTTCAAAATGTCTGTAATGTTGGAAAATGTGCTGAGGGTAGTAGTTACTGATCTGGAAGATTGGCATGGACACTGCTGGCTTAGCCTGCTGGGAAATTCTTCTTGCTTCACTGTTTCCTCCCTTCCTTCAATATTTGCTAAGCACCTGCTACATGTCAGGCAGGGGGCTAGAGACCAGCCATGAAACAACAACGAAAACAAGTCAGACCCTGTGCCTGACCTCAGAGTCTGGTGGAGGGAGAGGCAAGAAGACTGGAGATTTCTTTCTGGATCTGAAAGTACAACACTGATGGTAGAAGAAGGGCACCTCATCTGGCAGACCAGCAGGAATTCGGCAAAGGGGCCGAGTGATGACAAGAGCATCGCAGGCAGAGCAAGGGTGGTGTGCGAAGGCCTAGATGGGAAGCTGAAAAGAGCGTGTCCGTCTGCACAATTGCAAATTGTGCAATTCCCTGGGCGGGGGGCGGGGGGGCACTGGGGGGTGGGCAATAGCGAGGGAGGGGGCTGGAGGAGGCAGGGGCCCTAAGGTCCCTGAGGGTCTTTTCTGCCATACGAACTATGGACCTGTACTCTAGGCTGGTGGCGACAGCGAACATTTGTAATTGGGCCACCATATGGCCATCGAGACCTGACATTACGCCCTGGGGGTGGAGTGTCTTAGAGTGGATCCTGTCGGAGTTTTAGGGGTGGACCAACGGCTCAGGTGGCCCTGATATTAAGTGAGTCCCTGTCATTTTGCTAGTCCATGAGCAGGGGGCAAGGGATGAGAGATGTTTCTTTTTTCTTTGTCTTTTTTTAAATTAAAAAATACCATTAAAGCCTGATGTAAAAACTAGTAAGTGTTACATGATACTAAGGCAGGTGGTCTCCTTTGAAGTTGAAAATGCTCTTGGATAAGCTGAAGAAGGGGCAATAAAACTGAAATGGCCAGAGGGCACTTAAACAAATCATCCATTTGTTCTTGAAAGCAACCAAAAAAGATATAGGAAAGGGTAGTTAAGAAACACACAGAAAAATCCTGCCTAAAACAGTGCTGCTGAAAATTGCCTATGTCAATGTGTTCTTCACTAAAAGCTGTCTTCTGCTGACGCTTCTTTTTCTCCCTACGGGTGTGCCTTTTATATATGATGATCAATTTTCCACAAGGATTGCCGTAATGTTTCCTTAGAGCTTAGGTTTTTACATTTTAATTCATTCCATGGCTGTTCTTAATTGCTCTTTTCACAATTCAGGGTCATTGTTTTCTAGCAGACAGAACATACTCAAATCCCAACCCTCTTCTTTTTCTCAACTTGTTTTTGTCTGTCTCGGGTTGAGGAGAACCCCTGAAGAAGGAGGCGGTCTCTACCATTCAAGTGGAGCCTGTGATCTGGTCCATTCTATACTTTGATTTACCTTTAACTTCCTACGATTTGCATTTTGGGTTCCCAGAAATCACTCCCCTCCCCCAGCCCCTCAATATTACTCTTTCCAACAACTTCCTCTCTTCCTGAAATCCCTCTGAGATTCTACTTATCCTTCAAGAAGTCCAACATAAACTTCATATTCCTCGTCTTCTGAGACAGATAAGCACACTGCAATTTGACAGAAATTTATGGTAGGATTAAAACAGCAGGACATTATTATTACTGTTGTTGCTGTTATTTTTATACTAGTCTACCCGTTTGTATAGTACCTTTCTTGAGCATAGAGACCATATCTTTAGCTACTTTTGTAATCTCAAGTAGAGCTTGGCACAGTAGAATTGAACAAGTATAAATTTTAAAAGTGTATTGATTAAGTTGTGACCTGCCAAGAGCTATAGTGGTTTTCATTTAGAGGCTCGTGGAAAATATGAGTGTGGAGACAATCCTGCAAGGCATCTGAACAATAATCCCTAGGATCTAGACAGTGACTGGCCCTCGAATCTGTGAACACAGAGCGGGTGGCTTCCTTTGGCCAAGGGGAGGCTTCGAGATGGGGTGCGAGGGGCCAGTGGTTACAGAGCGGCTATAGCCCAGGACTGCAAAAAAACAATGTCTTCCAGCTCTAAGTTTCTAGCATTTCTTACATTTTTGTTTCACACAGGAGTAGCCCAGAGTAAACTAATGAAGCCTGCAAAATCCCCCTTTCTGCTCTCTTTTGAAGCCCAGTTCCAGAGGATGTCTCTAGCCAGTAACCCTTGCTCTGCAAACAAAGCCCAGCAGCGGGTAATCGTTGCACCCGAGTGTGATTTGGCTTTATGTGTGACTCCTGGCAGTTTAAATGGTCAAAGAAACAACAACAAAAATTGATGTCTGGTGAGAAGTTTTCTATCTTGTGACATTTGAGTGGTGACCTCCATGGCTTAAGCAGGGCAGCCTCCATTTTCACTTTCGTTTCCCAGTGTGGATTTGTACAGTATTGCCTTAGCAGTTCTATTTCAAAGTTTCCCCCTTAGCTATCAAGCCTCATTTCTGTTCCAATCCTATTATTATTTGCAGTTTAATCAAGATTAAGGGAATTGTGGCCAGAGGTGGGAAGGTACTTGCTGCTTGTAAGCTGAAATTTGATGTGGCTAAAATCCAAACTCTAATAGCTGGGGATTCATGGTAGAGGAGTGAGTGGGTTGGGATCTTGGACCCTCTTCACTGGTTCAACAATTTTTCAAGTGTATTCTTTGACATGCTAGTTGTTTGATGGAAAGATGTTAGAGAAAGGAAGGCTGTGAGACACATGGCTCGTTTTCTGTGTTTTTATCTGCACTTACTGAGGTGCAGATCCCTGGTGTAAGAACATCTTTGCATAGCATTCTTCCTTTCTGGGACTGATCCTCTTGTTATGACATGGGTACCAAATAGAACGATACTCGTCACGCTTGTGTGGGAGCCGGGTCCTCTAGGCCCCAGCTTCATGGGTGTTGAGACCTTATTTTCTTGATCGTGAAGAAGTGGTGGTGCTGGGGAGGGTAGGGGGAACAGAACCCAGGAGAGGGCTGGGGCAGCGTGGCTGGCTGAGGGCATAGCTATTTATACCCATTCTGGAAGTAGTTCAGTATTTCAGCAACAGGGGCTGTTGTGCTAGTTTGGCGGGCTGGTAGTGGCTCTGCACCTGTAAGTGCACTTTGCTGGTGAGGAAACAAGGCGGGATCTGAAGTTAGGAAGCTGGAGTTTGACTCCTAGCTCTGCCAACCGTGGGTCAAGGAATCTGGGCCGATCCCTTGATCATTGAGACTCAGCTTTCCCATCAGTACAATGGAAAAAATAGTAACTACTCTATCAAGTTAGTAGGAAGGGAGCAGACGTGCAGTAAGATGACATATGTGCGAACACTTTGTTAAACCGCAGCTCTACTGGCTAAGTTTTCCTATTATTTTGATGTCTTACTGTCGTGATTGAATTCTGTTGTCTAGTGAAAACTTCAAGTATGGAAGTATTTAGGGTTGTTTAGTCAAACACCAAATATTGTATTTCTGTGCTTTTTGAGCTGTTGGATCTGCTTTTGGTATATTTTTCTTGTTCCCCTCTCATGTTAGGGTGTGGGCTTAGAAGCTACATAACTGAAGTTTATTTGAACTGTGTACTAGATAAGGATAAATGGGGTCTGGGTGAGGGCCTGAGGGATTCTCTTCCATGTAAAGCAGATCAGATTTAGTGCATAACCTTTTGTTACGTTCAGCACATCTCAGTTAGGGCCGTTTCCGACATTCTTTGCTAACTTCTCGGTTCCTGTCTGTCCTGCCTATGTGGATGATGGAATTCTAGATGGGGAATGATGTATGTATGCAATTACTTAGAAGTATATATTATCAGTTTGAAAAGATCATATTTTTAGTGAAGGCAGTAGAGAATATACATCACTCACTGACTCACTCACTCACTCAGGCATTTATTAAATGATGTGTATAGACCGCTTTCCCAGACAAAGTAAAAGAAGTAGGTTACCTGGCTGTCTTCCTAGGACTTTGCACACCATTTTAATCCAATTTACGAATACAGACCGACTCTCAGGAAGAGGTGATATAATTATTTCAAAGGATTCAGAGAGTTGGGGAACTGGGAGGCAACAGGACCCTTCCAGAGGAAAATTGGAACAATAAATTTCTTTTTCACCAAGAATTTGAAAAAGGTGTACATCTCTTTAATTGGAGTATGGTATGTGCCTTAGCAAGAGCTTCAGGTACCTAACACCAAACGTAAAAAGGATGTTGCATCGTGTCCTTTTGTAAATCACTATGTGGGACCAGGTGGATTTTGTTGGTGTGTTCAGTGTCTCTGGACGATGTTCCTTCCCGCTCTCACAATGTCCATTTGGCTAGGCCAGAACTGTTGCGAGAGTGGTGCACTACCAGTAGTGATCGGAAGATGGCAGCATTGGGCGACCTATCTCATTTTCTTAAGCACGCTCCCTGCTAGCTCATCCCGTGGCTGTGTTCCACAGCCGTGTTTGGATCTCAGATCGTCACTCAGACCTTCTTCTGCTTCATGACTATGTGTATGTAAATGACTCTGCTTTTCTTCTAGGGAAGAGGTCCGATATATAATTCCTGTTTTGGTTTTCAGTTAATGATTATATGTAATTATAGTCGAATAAAATATTTATAAATAATTACTTATAATTAGTGGTATGTAGAACTTGGAATTCATGAACATCAGCTTTGATGAAAGGTACCCTTCAATTTGGGAGGTGTTAATCTTAGTATTATTGTTTGTTTCTGTTTAAAAGACATTAGTGACCAAGACTCTGCAATCTTCTTTTACAGGAATTCTTATAGGGCTCAGGTTTTTTATTTTTTGTGGGTTTTTTTTTTTTTTTTATAATAGGTAGGATATTTATTTGGTAAATCTCTTGGGAATATATTACAGATCCACATATGGCAAGTGCTCTGAGGAAAACAAATTATATTTTCTTAAAATTTCAAGAAGCAATTAGCTACCCTTGAATTTTGAAGGGTCTCCAGGGGTCATCCAGTCCAACTCTAAGTAGGCTTTGCACTTAAAACCAGGCAGAAAACACGTGCAATTGCCCCCTCCTCCCCATTAGTGATCGTGCCCAGGGTCTTCTGCATTTTGAGGTCTATACCTTATGCATTTTGAGGCATTAGAAGCAGAAAGAGAAAAATTATCCTGAGCAAGTCCATAATTCAAATTTTGTCAACACCTGAGCTTCAGGTACATTTTATCATCCCTCTTTATCTGTTAGCCACACATGGAGCCGCAAATGGAAAGCTATCTCAAGGTGAAAGGTCTAGTTCTCTGGTGAGAGGAGGCTGTAGAAGCAGTATCTAGGCTCATTCCTTGGTCGAGGACAGACAGCAGGAAACCAGAGGGAAAGGCGGCTAGGGAATGAGCAGATGGAGCTGTGTAAGGTCAGAGTTTCTGGAAGGATTCCCAGATGAGGGATGGGGCCAGAGAGCATTCTAAGCAACGGGAAGGAAGACACCCAGTGGCTCTTCCCTCTGAGGTTACCCTGATTCTAGAAGCACACACTGATAGATTTACCTTGGAATTTTTAGCCGACTTGTTGCAGACCTTTTAATTCCTGCCTCACACTAGGACGGGATGCCAGATCTAGGGGAAGCCCGTGAGAATGGTGCACCAGGTTTTCTCAGGGACGCTCTCAGCCTGCTTTGATTTGGATCATAACCATGACGGTGCATTATGTGCGCGTTGATATAACGTAAGCAAAATTAAAAATGCACACGATAGGCTGACCTAAGTGCTCCTGTAGCTGGCTCCATATGTGTACTATTCTGGAGGCTTTTGAACATGAGAGCACGTTTTTTCACAAACTCTTCTGTATTCAATGTTAAGGCTGCAAGGATTTCACATCATGTGCTATAAATGCAGTACAAATTAGAGAAATCAGCCAAAGACACACTAAGAAGATGTCGTGAGATTCTGGTTTTCCTGATTTAGCCTTTCATTTCCCCATTTTTTTGGTGGTAAGGAAAAAATCATGCATCTATTCATCTTTTACCTGGAAACTTTAAAATGTGACAGATGTTGAGCTCATAAAACACTGAGCTCTAGATTTCTTAAATATCACCATCTAGACCCATCCTGGGTGAATCACTTCATCCTCTTAAACTTGAGTTTTCCTTTTGGTAAAGTAAGAGGCTGAACTTCTAGGCTTCCTGTTCTATGACTGTATGATCACTTCTCCACCATGCCCAGGACTGTGCAAAATTTTTTGGAGGACAGACTTGAGGGCTGTATTTTAACATTTCTTTCTTTTTTGTAATTGAAGTATATTTGACTTACAATATTATGTTAGTTTCATGTGTACAACGTAATGATTCATTGTTTCTATACGTTACAAAATAATCACCATGATAAGTCTAGTTACCATCTGTCACCATACAAAGTTATTACAATATTATTGACTGTATTCCCTATGCTGTACATTTCATCCTCTGTATTTTAACTTTTCAACACATCTTCACATCTCTTATTTTGGTTCTTCTCATGAGGCCTCTGTGACACTGAGTTCTCCCAACCCCCTGGTACCCCTGGCCCAAGTCATCCTCTAAGTCGCTCATCACCCTTGTCTTGACTGCCACTGCCTTCCAACTGGTCTCTCTGCTTCCACCCTTGCCCCCTATAATCTATTCTTTACCGAGCACCAGCGTGATCTTTTGGAAATGAAATCAGAACACATGTCTCTCCAGCCTAAAACCTTCCAATAGCTTCCCAGACACCCTTGGAAATACACATCTATCCGTGCCTCAGGGCCTTTGCATTTGCTGTTTCCTTTGCTGGGAACACTCTTTCCCCTAGGTCTTTGTACAACTGGCTTGTTCATTTTCTTAAAGAAAGGGCCATTTTCAAGTAGGTAGCAGCTTAAAGATCACTCCTGCAGAGAGGCTTTCCCTGATCCCTCCATCTAAAACAGCCGTATCCTCTGCTTGCTCTCTGACACTTACATGATATTATTATTTATATAGCAGATTTATATAGCAGATTTCGCCTGACATTCATCCTGTATGTTGATTTTTGTTGTTATTGTTGTTACTTGTCTCATCCCAGGAGCATACCTGCTTCATGGGTTGGGGAACTTTGTTCCCTTGTTCTCTGCTGGAGCGGAGTCTGGCATATAATAGGTTTGTAGGAGTGTCTGTAGAATAAGTAGATGAATGAATAGACGTCATAGGCAGGAAAACTACAACCCAGAGAGGTTGTGGTCACAGAGCTAATTAGAAGCAGGGGTAAGACTAGGACTCAGGCCTCCTTGTGTGTGTCTTTCCTCCATGTCCTGCTGTCACACAAAAAGCCTAATCTAGAAATACTTCATTCACTGTTTGTTTATTTGTTCACCGGATATTTACTGAGCTCTTATTATGTTTCTGGCACTAGTCTGTGTCAGTTGTTCTCAGCCAGAAGTGATGTTTCCCCTCTGGGAACATTTTTCAATGTCTGGTCGCTGCAGATGGGGTGGGGGGGTGCTACTGGCATCTAGGGGACAGAGCCAGGGATGCTGCTAGACATCCTCCAGTGTACAGGATAGCCCCCTGCAGCAAAGAGTTATCCAGCCCAACGTGTCAACACTGCTGAGATTGGGGAACTCTGTTCTAGATGAACAGACCGTGATACTGCTCTCATGGAGCTGATGGTTTTGTGGGGGGAGACAGATGACAAACAGTATATTTCATACATAAAGACCATGTCAAAAAAGTGATGGGACAGAAAAGAAAGACAAGTCAGAACAGAGTAAGAGGGAGTGCCGGTGGGTGCTGTGGGTGGTGACAGGGTAGGAAGGGCTGTAATTTTCGTCTCTTTGGGAGATGAATCGAGAAAGGAAATTTTGCCTCTGGAGGCTCAGCTCCATGACCTGGAATGACCAGGCCTTCGGGTCCAGCCCAGGGCTACAGAGCATTGACCACTCAACTTCAGAGATCATCCACACATAATAAAAATATAAAACCCTCCAGAACCAAGGGACATCTTGACCTCCCGATAAAAATAGAGCAAATAGCCATGGGCTAGAAATAATCAGTATTTTCTGCTCCTTTTCAGGGATGTTTTCATTCTCTTTCTCACCCCCTTCATTGCTCCATCATCACTAATGCAGGACAGTGTTAATTTGATGAAATTTTTTATTGCTCATTGTCAGCTTCTCACTTTCCTCTCAGAGCACAAATAGTGTAATTTCAGCCCCTCTCAAGAGCATTGTGAGTTTTTTGGTTGTACGGAGATTTCTGTCTGTCTAGGTTGATTTCCTAGGAACTCAACAGAAGCAAGTGTAGATTTTAATATCTTGGGGAAGCTGTAGTAGTTGATGATGGTAAAACTCGGCCCAATGAAATCGTTCTCACTATATGTATTTAATGTATATGTATATAAGTATGTATACATGTAAGTGCATTCATAGGTATCCATTTAAGATTTCGCTAAGAAAATGGTAATTTGGTAGGTATATACTTGTTTTCTTGCTGTTTCCTGGTTTCTTCACCACAATTCTTTACCAAGCATTGGCGCATAGTAGGTACTCAACAAATGTTCGTTGAATGAATAAACAAACTGCAAAAATCAGTTTAGGATTACTGAATTCCAAGTTATTCTTCCACATTTACACGGTGCTACTGAACCACAACTTATTAAATATAGTAGCATATTCTTCTGGCATTATCACTGTGACATATTCATTCTTTCTAAATCTGTGTTTTTTTAAATTTTAGAGTCATTGCAAGGACTATGATTTGACTCATAGGGTTTCTGAATCCAGGAAGCATAAGACTCTTAGTAGTTAATACTTTTTCCATTTACCTTTAAACTAGGGAGGGATTATTAGGCAATAAATGTCAATAAATCTTCTTGACTTAAATGCGTTTTAATGGACAGTGCTGAAGAAATTATGCAGAGTGCACCATTTTATTTTGGGTGCCATTTTATTTTACAGAAGAACTTACTGCCCATTTCACTGGCTGTGCGTCCACTTCTTTTTCAGTGCTATTTCTTCACTATTGAGTTTGGCCTTTGCAAGCAAGAAGGGCAGCTGCGGGCATACGGAGCTGGACTGCTTTCCTCCATTGGAGAATTAAAGGTACGAAGCTGTAAACGCAAATATCCTTCCCGAGCAAACTGGTTCAAGGTCATGGAAGATATTGATTTGTCTGTCTGAGTCTCTCTACTCGCAGATACCCCATGAATATTTAGTACAGGGGATTTGGTACCTCACATGTGGGTGCTGACCTAACTCTTTGCACTTCTGAAAATGGGTCATGCCTTTCTGGGTTTGTGGTGTGACTCAAATGGATGAGCAGCCATGTGCACGAATCAACAGGAATGACAAGTGTATGCTCAGATGTTGGGTAACAAATGACTGGCCTAAATGTAGTGCTGAAAACTGGGCACTGAGCTAGCAGTGATCCTACTGATTGAAATTCCCTTGTAAGGGTGGCTTGACCTCTCATTATTTCTGTCATCACCATGGCTCCCATGGATTCCCCAGCATCTGCTTCCCAAAGGAGAATTAGAGGTTATTTTAGCTTCTTCAGAATTAATGTAAAGTAAAACATTTATGGGCATATACAATTAAAAAAAAAACACCTAAATAAATATGTGGTCCAAGAGGTATCTAATATGTGTAGTGATGCCTAACGGATGCTATTTTTTTTTTTTTTTTGCCTTAAAATACAGTTAAAAAATCATTTATTCAGAAATGTTGGAGTCTGGGGCATTCTGATCATTTATTCTGGTTACTTAAGAATTGCTATCTGTATACCACTGGGGGATAGCAAGTTTTGATGAATTTAGAATGCATTGTGATATCTAATCTGGAAACGGTACTGAAAATAATTTAATCTTTCTTTGATTATTCAGACTAAGGTCAGGATTATGGACGATCCTAGGGTTTTTATTTTGAGTATTTATTATCCTTGCATAATGTGACTGGGATATATATGATTACTGGAACTTTTTAGATGTTCGTACTTTTGAAAGATGCAATTTAACTGTAGTTTCATTGAGTCCATTCACTTTATGACTTCATTCATTCATTCATTCCACAAATATTTGGTTGAGCATCTACTATGCACCATGTACTATGCCAGGCACTGAGGATACAAGGACAAATAATGATGATGAAGAATAAGAATATGAAGAAGATAACAACTGCCTCAAAAGACACTTAAATAGACTTTAGTATTTTAGGGGCTTTAAACATATTATCCCACTTAATTCTCATAACAACCCAATGGGATAAGTAACACCATTATCACAGATGAGAAAACTGAGGTATAAAGACATTAAGGAGATTGTTCAAGGTCACACAGCGAATAAGTGTTGGAGGTGGTCCCAAGTCCAGGCAGTCTAGGCTCCAGGATCCAAGCCCTTGACCATTAGGCCCTATTGCCTGGGATCCCTGTTATCAAGGAGGTTACATTCTAGTGCAGGAGATACATGACCAAGATAATACAGACAGTGTGACAAATGTGCCTGGCACATTTTAGCCCATGCCTGGGAAGGCTTCCTGATGAGGGTCCTGCTGCCCCCACACTGATGCTGGAGGAGTGGGAAGGATGAATAAGGGACGGGTGAGATGCTGGATCAATCAGCACGTAGCAGTGTGTGTGCTCTACTCAAAGCCTGGCCCATTAAGGGAGCTGCCTGAGGCCCTGTCTGGCTGGAATAGATGATAATATTTAATATAACAAAAGCCTGATGTAATGTGTTAAAATTTTTTTTTCTTTTCTTTTCTTTTTTTTTTTTAACTAAATTCTCAACAACAAAAAAATCCATTTGGGGTTAATCTCAAAGCCCACAGCAATAGCATGACATCATATGTCTGTAAGACCCGTGTCTTCTATAGATTGTTTCTTGATTTCCCTGAAAAAAGAATTAGAAAATTATGTAGCTCTTGAGCTACATCTATTTACATTCTCTTCAGAGGGCTTATAAATGATACCAGAAACAAAAGAAACAAGTCTCTCTTATTGCCCCAACTTTCAGCAGGGTCCTCTGGTCTGGTTAATGAGGCGTGTGTAGGCAGCACTGGGGTGAATCTGTTGTTTTTGTTCCTATTGGTATGGACCGAATTGTCTGGAAATGGAAATCAGCCAGAAACATGTGAAGGGCGTTGTCTGCCGTGAATCTTCTCGTTCTGGTCCACCGCCTCTGGTCATTAGCACTCTTCCATTCCCAAATTTCAACACTCCTATGATTGCTACTTTAGACCATTTTTACAACTCAGAAATTCCTTCTATATGAAATGTCTTCTGACTGTTCACAGAGAATATGTAACATGAGACCTTTCCTTAGAGTCTTAGCTTTACCCTCACCCCATCCCTGCCCCGCTCGGTGTCAGCGTCCAGAGCCTTCCCCCAGCGCTTGTGAATACATCTGTCCAACTTTTATTTGGAAGAACAAATGATAGTTCTGAGCCCAGGTGGGGATAACTTTATTATTATTTTTTGCGGTACGCGGGCCTCTCACTGTTGTGGCCTCTCCCGTTGCGGAGCACAGGCTCCGGACGTGCAGGCTCAGCGGCCATGGCTCATGGGCCCAGCCACTCCGCGACATGTGGGATCTTCCTGGACCGGAGCACGAACCCGTGTCCCCTGCATCGGTAGGCGGACTCTCAACCACTGCACCACCAGGGAAGCCCGGGGGATAACTTTATTAATAGCATTATAATAATTCCTGTGCAAACCCACTTACAGTTTTGAACGCAGTTACCTTTTGTGGTAAAATGTGTTTTTGCTGTTCCAATTACAGGCCATATGTAGGTCTCGGGTAAGTTGTTGGAGGTTTTGGTGTAGTCCTTATAATTTTTACATAACTATGCACAGTTCATCTTCTTTCCTTGAACTGAACACATTTTAAAATGTGTGCTTTAAGAGGCTAAGTTTCCAGAGTGTAAATGTTGCACGTCAGAGCTGGCCAAGCACTTCCGAGTACTGTATCTATAGTTTGAAGGATCGCTTTCATTTTTCCCTCTTATTTTTTGACAGTGCTTATTTTTTATCTTTGAAGAGAGAAAAAAATAAATATGGAAATGCTTATAAAATCTAACATAAATCTGGTAACTATAAAGACAGTTTTTAAAAAATCTCAACAATGATTGCTCTCTCTCTTGCTCTAATTATTTTTTCGGTGATGTACTTTTATGAATTCCAAAAATGTATTTGGGAAGGGCCTTTCCATACCTTCATCACTGTGGGGAGCAGTTAATAATGAGCTAGATCATCTAGAAAACTGACTTTAAAAAAAGGTTGAGAATAGAATAATTGCTTGCTGTTCACCCACAGTCTAGTGTGTGTCTTTCCATTAATGTTCTTTTTCTATCTCAGAGTCGACCTAACTATGTAAGTCTCTCATTAAAAAATTTTTATTCACTCATTCATTCATTTATTTGATTCAACAAACTCAAAATTGAAAGTTCAGATTTCAAGAAACTTGAAAGGGTTTCTCTAGAAGGGAAGGTCTAAGAAAGTGATGAATATGGGTCTTTGCTGAATCCAGTTCCCTTGGAGAAGCAACAGTGAGGAGATCTTGTTCACACGAGGTGGTAAGCAACTGATTACTAATCGATGAGTTGGCTGAGTCTTATCTCAAAAAGTTAACCCATCTCAAAGCAAAAGGCAATCTCTCCTTCTTTTTCATGGGTGAGGGTAAAGTCTAGTTCTTTGTTTCCTTAAGGGCAGAGATTAGATTTTTTTGGTAAATGGCCTTAGCACCTACCCCATAGGAGTTGCTGGAATATTACATACAAATACACGTGTTCTGCTTTTCAGGTTTTGACAAAGCTGGTGGTTTTTAAAATTTTAATTATTATTATATTTTGGCTTTAGTTTTAGGATATCCTTGTATGGTGAATTTATTGTACTGCTTTTATAGAGCTATTCATCAGCCTTCACAGAACAGCCTTATATTTATTACAGTCATTTGTATTTACAACCACTTGCAGCAACTCTGTGAGGTGGTGAGAATTACTGCCAGGCTGTAGAGAAGAGGCCCAAGGCCCCCGTGGGTTCCCTGAGGTCATCCAGTATGTCAGCGGGTGGCTGGAGTTGGGACTCTGAGAGCGTCTGAGCTCTCACACCTTTCCTGCGTTCCAATGGCTCACAGCTCCCTTCCTCTTGCCTCTTCCTTTCCTGCAGTAGCACTGTTAGTAATAACAGAGCAAATGCCGGACATTGGGAGCCGGAGAAGGGTCTTTGGCTTTTACACAGGGATTTCTTGAAGAGGGAGTTTGTTCCCTCCCTCCTGCAGCTTATTCAAACTGCTGAAACTTTCAACATCACTGATGAAAAGAAGTGTGATGCCGTCATCACCCAGTTTGGCAATAGGGATGTTGCTACCACATTGTGCTCGGTTAGCAGGAAGAACATTCGAGGAAGGTTCAAAAATTTCATAGACACACATACATACATACATATACAAATGTATATATTTGTTGTTCTGACGTGGGAAAGGATGATTGTAGTATGAGTGTATGCAAATTTTTACTCAGAATCGAGGGCCCAAACTATCTAGACTTCACACTTGAGTTTTTTCCTAACTTTAACCAGTCCTAATATAGAGGGTGAGGATCACAGGTTTACATCTAGAAGAGGTGCGATAATAACTCTGTGTCATTGCAAAGGCAGGTGGCTGGAAGGAAGGAAGATTTTTGAGCTGATGAACTCAGGACAGGCACTGTTGTGGTCTAGGACCTGGCAGCCTCATAGCTAGGGCCATGCTTCTTTTCTCGATGGGTTCCAGAGGAGCTGTACCAATGGTGGAAGGTGTGGCTGGTTGCATATGTACACCAAGCATCATCTGGAGACCGAAGTAGCAAGGATAACATAATTTCCTGAACACTTCCCATGTGCCAGGCTCTTTGCATGTGTTGCCTCCTTTAATTCTCACCATATTCCTGGATTATAGATAACTGTAAGTATTTCCGTTTTCCAGATTAACACAGGAATAGGCTGACAGAGGTGAAATAATTTGCCCCAGATCATGCAGAAGCTAATTGGGTTCTGGGAAATTTTTGATGTTGACAGAGATTTTTTATTTAAAAGACTGGAACTGGCAAATAAGTCTTAATTTTTGCGCTAAAGCCAGTTAATTGGTAACGGCCATCTCTGTTGGGAAGGGTGAGAAGGCCATGCCCAGGCCCAGTGGGAAAGGCTGCTATGGTGAATTTACGCTGGTTGGGGTGGAGGGAGGGGATGGTGGTATGAGAGCTGTGTATTTGCAGGCCCTGTTCAAATCGTATTGCAAGAAGAGCTTTAGAATTCATGCAGATATAACCTTTTCAGTTTATCAAAGAGGAAACTGCATCTTAACCTGTGGAATTTTCACTCATTTGATAAACCTGTGGGACAGCTATGTTTAGAACTTAGGTCTCCTGGCTCCAAGTCCTGGGTTGTTGTCTTTGGCCCTATGGGTAAATGCAAAACAGTCCTTTTAGAGAGCATGTAGACGAGAGGTGATTCTCAAGTATTCCTGAACTTTAAAAATGGCTTGAGAGTAAAAGACTGTCAGCCAGATTCTCTCAGCATTATAAAGCCTCTCTCTGCAGGAAGTTGGATTAATTCTTGCAGACTTCAGGATATCAGACTGTTAACACTTTGGAAAGGATTCACCGTGGAGCTCTCTGGGGACATCAGGCAGTTTGGCTCTATGTTTACAGAGAAGCTACTCTGGACACGGAGGAGAGGGCATGATAGCTGCTCCCCAAAACCAAGGTCGCTTAGAGAGAGACATGGATAGGAGCTGAGAAGAAAACTCAGTAGGACTTTGCTCCACTGGACAGTGGAATCAATAAAGACATGAATGCTATTTTATGGCCCTTGAGCTATGCTTCAGTGTTCAGAAACAGGGGCCCTCATGGGCTGCATGCATGTTCCTGGCATTCGTCACACAAGAGAGCTCCCCATCAGTAAATGAGACCACTCGTAGGTGTGATCACCACCTCATTTGTTGGCCTCACTCCGTGGCGGCTCCCCCAGCTCTGGGCTCTCTCCAGGCTAATCCTTGGGTGCCATTATCATTTCCATATTTGTAACAGCCAAGGGAGAGAACTGGTCGCATGCTCCATGGATGGAGAGGTCCCCAGCACGTAACCAGGTATGGGACGCAGCAGGATCTTGAGGGTAGACTGCATTGTTGAGAGCTTAGAACAGTGAGCTTCCCGTTTTCCTTTTGATTAGTACATTAGGCAAGTGTGAGATATATTACCTGATGGTCTTTGCTTCAAATCATATGCTGTGAATCCACTGACTTTTCTTGAAGTCTGAGGCAGAGCACCCTGCCCTCTGGGCTTTTTCTTGATCCACTCTCATCCCATTTACCTGTTAAAAAGATGAAATGAGCTCATTTGAGTATCCAGTAGAATCATAACATGATACATTTTTCTGAAACTACACTGATTTCGGTCTCTGTTATTACATACACATCTTCTGGAGGCATCCTCTACACAGGGTGACTGCTGAGGGTGCTAATGTCCTACCACAGCATTCCAGACCTAAGCAGACAAGTTTCACCTTCTTCCTGTGCTTGTCCTTGACCTAGTGAAAAGCCTGGCTCAGCAGGAAAGCCCTGAGGGAGCCATGGCTTAAATGTTCATATAGTCTATATTGCTCCCACTCTGCCATGCCCCTGAATGCGGGGGTGAGAACATGGAAACATCTAGGACTCTGGGTCAGTCACTGTCCTCCTTTTCATATGTACTGATGGATAAATGGAAATTAGAGCAACATACTAAATAAAACGCACCCAGAGCGTATGGCTGCGAAGAAAGGAACTTCTAGCTCTGAAAGCCAATAGGGGGCCTATTCTTTGCAGAGGAGCAACAGCTCTCATCAAAGCACATTTTGTTTCTTGAAACTGTGAAATTGTTTTAAAAATGTGGACAGAATTATTTGTCATGTGGAACCCCAAATCCCTTGATGTTCACTGCACTGCATTGAACCTAGCACAAATGCATTTGCTGGTGTAGTGACCTTCCGCTTACAGTGAAGTTGTTCTGTGGGCCAGAAACTATGAGTCCACTCCAAGGGGCCCTCTGCATTCCCTGATTCACATATGCATTGATCTGGACAACAGGACTTTGTGGGAAAGCAAATCAAACACAGGGTAGGACCATGTGCCCTTTCTCTTGCCCGTCAGTCCTTGGGTTCACCATTACATTTTCAAACTTAGGGAACTATGTAGCCTTCTTCATGGAAGGCTGTAAATCATTCCATGCATTTTGAAATTGTTGGGGGAATGTACCAAGAATACTGAACAGGAAAGGTTTTTCAGCGTTTCTCCAGGAAATCTTAGCAGTTAGAGATTGAAAAGTACTTTGGGTGGAATCCAGAGACTGGAGTAGAGTGTCTTCAGAAATCACCCAGCCCAAACCTCTCGCTTACACTTGAGGAAACGGAGGCCTAGAGAGGTGAAATCATTTGCCAAGGTTATCCAGTTAATAGCAACGCCAGGACTAGAGCCCGAGTTTTCTAATTCTCAGTTCAAGGCTGTTTCTGCTACCCCTTTCTCTCTTTGCCTCTCTCTCCCAACTAATTTACCCTTTAAATTAAGAAAGAGAGAATCTAGAGGGGTATTTCTCAAAATATAGTTCACAACCATCTGTGTGTGAATCACTTTGGATGCCTTTAAAATGCAGATTTCTGGAATTTATCCAGACCTACCAAATAATATTGAGGCCTGGGTATCTGCATTTTCTTTCTTTCTTTCTTGTCTTTTTTCTTTTCTTTTTTTTTTTTTTTGCTGCATTGGGTCTTCATTACTGTGCACAGGCTTTCTCTAGTTGTGGTGAACAGGGGCTACTCTTTGTTGTGGTGCTTGGGCTTCTCATTGCGGTGGCTTCTCTTGTTGTGGAGCACGGGCTCTAGGCGTGCAGGCTTCAGTAGTTGTGGCTCGCGGGCTCAGTAGTTGTGGCTTGTGGGCTCTAGAGCGCAGGCTCAGTGGTTATGGCTCACGGGATTAGTTGCTCCACGGCATCTTCCCGGACCAGGGCTTGAACCCACGTCCCCTGCATTGGCAGGCAGATTCTTAACCACTGAGCCACGAGGGAAGTCCTATATCTGCATTTTCTACAAGCTCCTCAGTGATTCTTAGGCATATTCTGTGTGAGAACCGTCAATCCAGGGGCTATAAATAGGCAGGTGGCACCTGGCAGGAAATGAGCGCTAACTTTTAGCATCCCTGAATTTATCTTGAGAATAAAATCATTCATTGTTCCTTGCTCTTCTTAGTGCCAGTCATGTAGTGAGCTGAACGGGGCTAATGATGGTTCAAAGAGTAATTACATTGGCTTTCCTGTTTCCCTAATGCCTGCTGTGGGCATAACTATAACTACTAATACTAGCTCTTTTTTTTCCCCACCTGGCAATATTTATTTGCTGTATATTTCTCTGCTGTGCTTGGGGGAAGGTAAACGAATGCTTCGCACATATCCTTGAATATACAGGCCTACTCCAGCCTCTGTTGGTACACAGTACCTGGCCTCAAAATGTCTCGCAATGAGTCCACAAATAGTTCAGTCAGAGTCCGCATCACCTCTCCATGCAGGTAATTATTACTTTTGCCATTTAAGGGAAATTTCAGTACATTGCTTATAGCAATAAATTTAGGACCATATTTGTGCTCTCCTGCTTCTATCCATAGCATAGATCTAAAATTCCATTTCTATGGGGTTACAGCTCTGAACTGTCCTTCAGTATGAATTTTGTTGATAATAAATAAAATAATACCATGTCTCATTTTTTTCCCTCAGCAACTAACAGACTTACAAACAAACAAACAAAAAACCCCTTAACACTCAATTTCCCCTGCATGTGGGAGAGTTCCATATTTCATGGTAGATGAGTAGCTGAATAGTTCTGTAAAATGATTGAGCTGTGCTGTAGGAATGTGACATGGTGGCACTTTGGAAAGTCTCATCCTGGAGTTTAACGGGTTTTGCGGTATGTTTTGCAGCATGCTCTTTCTGACAAGGCATGTGTGAAAGCCTTTGACCCAAAGACAACTTGCTTACAGGAATGCCTTATCACCACCTTCCAGGAAGCCTACTTTGTTTCAGAAAGTTTTGAAGAAGCCAAAGAAAAGATGAGGTAAATTTATTTTTCTTCCATCTAGAGAAAATAACTTTTAATTTTTCTGGCTCTGTTCTTTCCTTCTGTCTCTTGAACCAGTGAGGATTGATCTCTTTGCTGTTTATTTTGCAGGGACTTTGCAAAGTCAATTACCCGTCCCTTCTCAGTCTACTTCAATCCCTACACACAGAGTATTGAAATTCTGAAAGACACCAGGAGCATTGAAAACGTGGTGCAGGACCTCCGCAGCGATTTGAACACCGTGTGTGATGCCTTGAACAAAATGAACCAATATCTGGGAATTTGATGTCTGGGACCTGTGTCATTGCCAGCCTGATCTTTTGGGGGCTTAGCAGCAATTCAGTCCATGTCATATAACACCAATAGCTTTCTGTGTCTTGGCTTGGCTAGTAAGCATGCAATTCTGTATATTTCTACCTACTTGCAACTTACTGTGATAATGTATGAAACACCATAAAGAACCCGATGACAGATAACCACTCATTGTATGAAAGATCGTAATACATTTAAATGTCTTAAATAGATTTGACATTCCAGCTTAGTGTCCTTAACCAAGCTGCAGCTATTGAAAATTGGTAACAAATAGCCCTCTTATGATTCTAGCTCGTGACCTTTCCTTTCTCAGACCTGAGCCTTTCCTCTGTGTTCATTAGATAACATGAAAATAGCAGTGAAACTGTTTCTATTTTCTCTAGTATCAGTGTTTTCACAGCACTATTTGAGATAAACCCAGAATTGTATGAAACTTCCCATCACATTAACAAAAGATTCAGTGTTCTGTTTCAAAAATTGAAAGTAGCGAGCACACTAGTTGGAATGGTTTTTAGGTTGATTATTTATACAATGTAAGAAAAGAGAAATTTCCACAAATAGAAAATATATGTTGCATTGACCTTGTAGAAACTGAGTTGTGACATGCTTCCCAAAGTATTTTGGAAGAAAACACTTCCAGAAAGGACATTAGGAAAGACTAAACAATGGGGAAAAATCTTGGGACTATGAATTTTATGCTGGAATAAAGAGATTATCATTCTCAGCTGGTTAACCCATTTCTCCTGGAGAATAATTATATCATAGAGCTTTGATTTCAATGACATAGAAATTGAGTCTCAGAGAGCTTAAGTGATCTGCTTAAAGTAGCACAGTTAGTGGTGCACCAACATTTACAGCCCATCACATCTCACTTTTGGATTGCTAAGACATTCAACTTGGTGTATGTATGTATTTATGATGTGTAGTCATAGAAGGGAAACTAATGCTTGTCAAAACTAATGTTTATCACTAAATAGGACATGGTTTGTGATCAAGGGTTGACAGCAGTACAGAAATTTCCTCTCACACCCCCCAACCAAGCTAGGTCTCTGGGAGTCTGTCCACTTGGCTAAAGTTTGGGCAAATTTGGGTAAACAATAGTGATATACCACAAATTTCAGTCATCTTTGCTATAAGAGGTATAATCAGGTGATTAAGTGAACAAATAAAAAATTGCTGAATGAGCAAATGAATTTTAGCTTCTGATTCCCTTAACAAATGCAATCACTGTTCCTCTAATTCTGCTTTAGTAGCACAGAATACTGGGTGGAGGAAAGAGGGGACACGAAAAAGTAGAGAAGAATAAGATGATGAAATGACTTTTAAGTTAGCAATTCTAAAATATTTACTTGAGCAATTTCTAAGGATGTTCTTTAAATAGGAAACTACATGTGATTTCAAACTAATTTATACAGTTGTATGGCCCGTTGTGAGTCAGAAATTTTTGGACGAAATGTATTCAGGAAGAATATGAGAAAGAGTTAAAATATATATCAGGGCTTCCCTGGTGGCGCAGTGGTTGACAGTCTGCCTGCCGATGCAGGGGACGCGGGTTCATGCCCTGGTCTGGGAAGATCCCACATGCCGCGGGGCGGCTGGGCCCGTTAGCCATGGCCGCTGAGCCTGCGCGTCCGGAGCCTGTGCTCCGCAACAGGAGAGGCCACAACAGTGAGAGGCCCGCGTACCGCAAAAAAAAAAAAAAAAAATATATATATATATACATATATGTATATATATATATATCAGAGAGAGGTGAAATTACAATGAAAAATCAGAGGCTTGACTATCAGTTATCTTAATGATTGAGGCTCTCATTTCTGAAAGATTCTCAGAACAGTGGACTTTTTGAGAAGGCATCTGGTGCCTAGAATGTGAGAGTCATGCAGTTTAAATGCTACGTTACGTCTCAGTTATTTACTGTGTAATTTAGAAATGATGCTTTATGGGGATGATATACCTGTGCTTGTCTTGCTTGCATAGTAAACGGGGCTGAGCCTAACGAATGTAACGTATTGCAACATTTACCAACATGAAAAGTTCTCAAATGAAAAACAATATGCTTTAACATAAAAGCAAATAGAAATAGAAAGTTTCATTTTCAAATGGAGTCATGGCTCACATCATTTTCTTCATTTGAGGAGGAAAACATTAACACAAGATGTAGTTGTCCTCCAATTCATTTGATCTAATTTTCAACTTCTAAAGAATCAAGTGCTGATGCGTACTTTCATGAACCTTGTCTTACTTATAATGAAAAAGAAAGCAGCCCAGAGCTTTCCAGTGTGTCTTGAGTTCTTTTTTTTTCTTCTTCAATTTCCAAAGACATTCTCTTATTTGGGGAAATGATTGTTATGCAGATTGACTTTTTCTGGGAAGAGGCAAGGGAATTAATAGTGACATATTCCTTCTTCACATATTAGATTTGCATGTGTTCAAAATAAACCAGTTCTGAAACATTGAATGGTGAGTCTTTATAATGTGACTTGAGGTCTCAAAACATTCATTCAATGGCTTAGACCATATCAGGGACTGTACCAGGCACTGTTCTAAAAACTGAGGATATAGTGGTGAATAAGGCAGAGGAAGTTTATGCCCACTTTGAACTTACATTCTAGTAGACAGATACCAGCAAAAAAAAAAAAAAAACATTATTTGAGATTGTGGCAATTTTATGAAGAAAATAGTTGGGGTGATGTGATAAAGAGCAGTGGAGAGGGGAGAGATTAAGGTGGGCAGGGAAAACCTTTCTGAGCAGATAGCCTTTGACTAAGAACCATGGGATGAGCAGAAGCCAGGCATGAAGAGAGCCATGGAAAGAGTGTTTCTGGATGAGGGGACAGCAAGATCAAAGTCTCTAAGGCAGAAGATTGATGTGTTCAAGGAAGACAGATTGATTGCTAGTGGGCTGGAGAGGAAGGCTAAGATGGCAGCATGGGAGGCAAGGATGAGATAATACAGGGCTCCAGAGGGGGTCAGGTGGACCCTAAATGCAGTGGAGTCACTGGAGGGCTGTAAACAAGATCTGATTTACATTTTCAAAGGTTACTCAGGCTGCTGTGTGGAAACCAATTGTAGGGGGATTGGAGAGTGCTGTAAAACCAATTAGGAGACCATTGCAATATTGAGACCCTATAAAGTCAATATCTTACTGGATCATGGTGGACATCACTAAAAATAGTTGTAATTAAATAAGTTACAAAGTTAAGTAGGTGGCTCAGCACTGTCAGATGAAACACCAGGGAAAACTGGAATAACCAGTACCTTTGTTGATTATCATTGGGCTGGAGAAGCAGACATCCAATGATATCCTGTGTCTTTTGCAAATACGTAAAGCTTCCTTTGACAAAACAACATCATGTGAAACGTTTCCTGGACAGCTTTTAAGGATAAAAAGCTAGACTGGAAAGCAAATGCAATTTTTTTTTTTCTAGAGATGCACAGATATTCACTGCATAAGCAAAAATGAAATAGAGAATGGGGCTTTTTTTTTTTTTTTTTTTGGTAGTACGCGGGCCTCTCCCGTTGCGTAGCACAGGCTCCGGACACGCAGGCTCAGCGGCCATGGCTCACGGGCCCAGCCGCTCTGTGGCATGTGGGATCTTCCCGGACCGGGGCACGAACCCGTGTCCCCTGCATCGGCTGGTGGACTCTCAACCACTGCGCCACCAGGGAAGCCCCTGAGAATGGGGCATTATTGGTGAACATTGGTAGTGCTGACAAGGTGATTCAGGACAACAAAGCTCCCTCACCTTCACGCAAACTGAATGGTTGTGTTCACTGACTCTCTGGCCATTTCTATAGGAATAGGTCATATAAATGTAAGTGAATTAGTTAAGTCTATTTCCACTCTTCTCGCTGCTGTCATCTCCCCAAAGGTATATTTGAGAGATATACCACCAGCCAGGTTCACTTGCTGTGATTTCTTCCTCTCTCTAAGAAGGATGGGTCTGGTGCAGCAGCTGGAAGTCTATTTCCTTCTTTGGGAGGATCGTGGTGAGCCCGCTGTTCAACCCAAGGGCACCTGTGGTTATGATGCCTGCAAACAGCATTCTCATAATCCAGTCTGGATACAGTTTTTATAATTGAACAACAAAAACATCTGACAGATGTGGGCAGGGTAATTTGAAAGCTAGTGGCACAAAGAAATCAAGTTCATTTTCTGTCAAAATCAAATCTTTAAAAACACTGCAAAGCTAACCCTCATTTTATAGGTTGAGAAAGCTAATATTAATTCTAAGAAGGTGGTAGGACTTTCCTGGTGTCTCCTTCACTTCTTCCCAATCCTTTGCAGTCTCCTTACTTTTTAGCTTGTTAATGTTCATGGAACCCACAAGATGCTGATTCAGTAGGTCTAATATTTCCAAAGGTTTGCAAATCACTGGGCACATCTGATGTACAGCTCGCTCGATTTTAGTGAACAGCTAACTCCACAGACGTTAATGAGGCCAATTATTGGCAAGTGAATTTGAAGTGAAGAGCACATGAGGTTTGCAACTATACTTATTTGTTTATCGGGATTGATTGAGGCAAACTTCCTTTTGATCATTACATCTGATTGATCACTGCACGTGGCATTATGAAAGAATGAGGTTCCCAAATCAGATAACTTGGAAGAAAAGTCTCTACCTTGCCAGGGTAGAACATGTCCCCCTATCCATTTCAGTGTGAAAGCCTAGTCATTAAGTTGGAATAGATCCTAATTAGCCGCCTTACAAATCTCCAAAACTTTTTGGTCTTTCCTGTTGAGCAGAACTTAAAAGAAGCCTAAATTCCTCCCTTGCCCACGTATAGTCAGTATCAAAGAAAATAACTTGCAGGGTTATACTTACTGCTGAAAACAAGTGCAGACATAGCAATCCTGATTTGAAGTGGCATTGGAAAGTGTAATTTGATTCACCCAGCCAAATGATTACTGCAAGCACAGATCATCAGCACAGCCCACTCCAGCACATTTGAATTGGTGATCAGCTGACAGCTAATTGCCAGACTGAGTCTGCCTCTTGAGCTTCTGCCTGGGAACAGAGGGAACTGTTCACGACTCCTACCTAGCCTGGATGGAGGTATTTTTCCCATGTTGGAAATATGCCTTGGAGGGTGGTTGTCCCTCTGCTTATACTACCAGCTGTTGTTTGCCCAGCATCCGTACCCTTTTTTGTCCAGTAACTGCACCCTCTTTTTTCTTTTGTGAACACTCTCCTACTTTTAATCCATACCTGGGATGAGGCTGACTCCCCCTCCCAGTTCCAAGGGTTGGGCTTCTGACCAAGGCTTCGATGAGATATAGATATATTCCCCTGCCCTAAATGATTGGTGCCGGGCTGGGTCATGCTCTGAGGTGGGCCAATGAAGGTCAACCCCTGGACTTTTCTGGAACCATTGAGAAAGAGGTGTGCTTTCTTCTGTGGTTGGAAAGTGTAGCATGTGAGTCTGGAACTTCTGGGGGGCCTCTGGGTAGGGAATGCAGGACCAAGAGTAAGAGATGGGCCAGAGTCTTAATGTCATTGTCAAACTCATGGATTTAGCTGTGCTGAAGCAACATGTATCTTTGGACTTTCCAGGTCTGGGAGCTAATAAGTGGCCCCTCCTCCCTTGCTGTCATTTTCCTTTACTGTCCCTGGCACCAAAAAAGTGCTAATACCCAGGACAAAACACAAGAGGAGAGGCAGGAGATTTTACGTTTGCTTTTTTTCACATTTTTCCTCTTGGTTTTAGAAATCACAGCTTCCTTAAGAAGTACTATTTATGTCCTTTTGGCTTAGCCCAAGCCATAGAAATTTGGGATGCCTGATCTCTTTATCCTCCTCTAATTCTGGTAATGGTAGGACTTCTTCCAGTGAGACGTAGCCAGCAGAACTGCTCAGTAGAAGGTGCTAATTGGGTTCTAGGTGACCATCTGAAATTCAATCTCAAAGCCACTGATTTCCTCCGTGGGAAAAGGATATCAAAGCAAATTAAACTTAAGATAACTGGATAAAACTTTTTCTGTTCCAGCTTTTAACTGTAACTGGCATTAGGAGGATCTGATTTTCATTAGAATTGGGCACTTTTAAACATAAATTCTCAGAGTATAGCAAAGAGAACATGGGCTTTGAAATCAGGTAAACAGAGGTATGAATTCTCATTTTTCTGCTTACAAAGCTGGGTGATTTTTACAGAGTTACTGACATTTTCTGAGTTTTAGTTTTGTTTTCTGTAAAATGGGAATGAAAATACTTCATTAACATAATTATCATGAAAATTAAACATGATACATGCCTAATCATAAAAATTACTTAACAAATGTTAATTTCCTCCTCTTTTTGTTTTTAAATCTAAATGCTCTTAACCATCTCCAGCTTTTCCCACACTTTTAAATGATAAAATCATTGTACCTTAATGGCCCAAAGAAGTGTTATACCATGTTACGGGCCATTGTTTTTATTTCTATGACTTTTCATATTTTTATTTGACCAGATTTTAGTAGCACTGACTGAATCTCATTGAGCTATGAATCTGTAGGACTGTGGTCATCTGCACTATGGCCTTAAATCATCACCTGGAAATTCAAAAGCAGTGGATACTAACTGATTCAGTGACCTCAGAGATGGTTTGCATTTCTATCTGGACATCAAAATTTATATCTATGAAATGGGAATAAAAATATAAAAACCTGTTCAAATTAATGAAACAATATAAAGGTTGGAACTTTCTAGGAGAATGACACTAAGCAAATAGAACTATTATTCATAGTTCATTGGATTGTGGCAAGCTGACTCTGAGCCGTTCCCCAACTGTCCAGCTCAGAAAAACTGGAATAGAAGGCAGAGTGGTTGGTAGGTATATGTTCCAGTCACCAGTCCAGGTACTGAAAGGCAGGTCCAGCCAAGCCCCTCTGTGACAGAGGTACTGCACTCCCAAGGCTCCCTTTCAGAGAGCAATTGAGCTTAGGGTTGTCTCTGATGAAAATAAAGTCCTGGTCAGAGGGAACAAATTACATCCAGAATATAAACGCATTTTATTTGCAGAGCAGGAAAGGACAGTGCTAAGTGAAAATAGGAAATTGGAGTATTATGTGTTGGGAGAGCAATTCCTTTTATCCCTGCAGCTAATGGACTGAACAAAAAGTGAACAATTTGTTTCATGTGATAATTCACTAACTAACTGACAAGGCTTCCATTTCTGAGTCCCTTTCCACATTCAGCTGCTTGTTTTGTAGTGCAGTACTACAATTATCTGCCTATCTCTTGCATTGCATAAACGGGATGGCTGAAATATATGTGAGGAATAACCATAACTGCTTAAGCTCTTCCTGTTAAAGGAAGGAGGGAAGGAAAGGCAATATGGCGCATCTTCTCCTTGCCTTAAAGTAGCCATCTGTTTCCTTTGTGATGTTCTCTTCTCTGGAGAGAAGACTTTTAGAGAAATACTGTATTCTAAAATGGGAAGGAGAACAGTAGCTGGGTTTAATTTCACTTTGCCTCCTTTTCAACTTTGTTGTAAATTGACCAACCTTGAATGGAGGGCTGGTTCTAACCACCAGCCTAGACACCGAGCAGTTACCCCCTTGTCGTGCCTTTATGTGGGGACCTGGATGGGGAGAACTCACGTGATAGCCCACCCTCACTTCAGTAAAGATTATCATCAAAGATCGATCAACTATTAGCTTTATTTTCTATTCCTAAACATTACTTTGTTGACTTTTATTTGTGTATCTTTCGTATATTTTGGGTTTGCTTGGGAGCGTCATTACTTAGGACTCATGAACCAACAGGCAGTGATGTAGAGGGCTTTCAAAAGAGACTGGAGCTGATAAGCAGAAGGGCTTCAGTTTCTGCTGTCACTTCTGCTTCTCTGCACATCTGTTCATTCTACTCTCTGGAACTCTGTTTTATTCTTCCTTTTTCTCTGCAGATGGGATTTTTCTACTTATGCAGCTGCATGGTGGAATATGGTTGGCTCTAAAACTCAGGAGTTTTATGTGTTATAGTTTTAGCCAAAGACAGACTCACTGCCTCTGAATTCAAATTTCAAATTCTTGGGAAAGAAAATCTGATTGATCCAGTGTGGTTCAGCTGTTCATTCCTGGTCTGATTGACTGAGGTCAGAGTGGAAGGGTAAGGTGGTTTAAATATGGCTGCAGACATCCCGTCCTGTGGGTGGGGAGGCAGTTCTGGGAGAAGACGGGCTGGGCAGAAATCCAAATTATAGCCCAGGGACTTCCCTGGTGGTCCGGTGGCTAAGACTCTGCACTCCCAATGCGGGGGTGGGGGGGGGGCCCGGGTTCCATCCCTGGTCAGGGAACTAGATCCCGCATGCATGTCACAACTAAAATCCCGCATGCCCCAATGAAGATCCTGCGTGCTGCAACTAAGACCCAAGCAATCAAATAAATAAACATTGAAACAAACAAACAGAAAACAAATTACAGTCCAGACTACAACTCTTGTCCCATTTAAAGAAATCATGTTTAATGGATGCTCCTATGCTTGTCCTTGGATCCTAAATGGTCAGACTTGGGGTGGGCCTTTACCTGCTGTGTTTCGTTTTTATCACTCTTTTTTGGACTTGTTGGCTTCTCATCCAAATGTCCCGGTTTGCGGAGAGCATGAAGTGAACTCATGTTAGTGGTAGACACCACCTTTGGTAAGTCCATTCTCCCCCAGCTGTGCCCCCTAACAGCTTTGTACCTGATGTCATCTCACATGCAGGCTGGAAGGCCCCTTGGGAGGCTCTTACAGAGAAGTGGTGGGCAGAGAGGAGAGACCATGAAACAGGACGAGCATCAAGAGAGATAGGAGGGTCAGGAATGTGTGGTTTCAGAGCCGAAGGACAAGAGCTTTAAGGGTTAAGGAGCTGTGAACTCCAAAGGGCTGAGCCTCAAACTCCCCCCTCCCTCCCTCCCTCCCTCCCTCCCAGCCCAGTCCTCAAGTATTGATGGAGCACCTGTGCACTGAAGAAAATCACTGGCAAAGCCAGAGAAGTTCTACGCACGTGGACTATATGTTCCTCCTGTGACCCCTGCCTCATTCTGACAGTGGTATTTTTCTTTCTTTGGGAAGCGAGGTGAATGTTACGGTGGCCTAGTTTCTATCAAGTATCAAGATACTACCTGAAAGGCAGGCTGACATAGCAGATCAAATCCCATTTGACAACCGAGATGCCACGTATGTGAGAGGTTGTGGTATCCACTATGGGAAAATTTGGTCCTGCATCCTTTTTTCTGTCTCAAACTTTCCCAGGATTTTTTTTTAAATTTGTATACTGTGACCTGTGATGCTTTGGGTTATATAACCTAGAAAAATAAGGAGCAGAGGGTCAAGCCTAACAGGTCTATAAGTGTCAAGTGCCTCCTTTAATCATAGAAAGAAGTTGACTGTTAGCTTCACTCATGCTTCAGAGTGGCAGACTTTACCTTTACTTAAAATGTTGCCTTTGAATGACCACACTCGGTTTTTAACGATATTTATAGCTTCCCTCTCTTTCTTTTGAGATATATGATATATTTAAAAAATGAGTCCATGTTTCACTAGCTAATCATAGTTTATCATTTAGAATTACCTATCTCAACCCAGGGAAAATTAGATAACTGTGCACTATTATTAATCAGCACTTTTTGTCAGGATTAGTTTAATAGCCATTATTTTTTGTATAATTGTTGTGCATAAAATGAAATCAAAGAGAACATAATGGTGGATTTGTCTGAACATGACATCACATCGCCCTATTTTTTAGAGGCACATATGAAAAAATTTAAAAGGTCTCTCTTTTATTTTATAGACTCATTTTCCTGGTTCTTTGTCCTGAATCATTTGAAAGCTTGTAGGACAGTCAGTATTCTTCAAATGTGGATGAGGGGGCTTCCCTGGTGGCGCAGTGGTTGAGAGTCCGCCTGCCGATGCAGGGGACATGGGTTCGTGCCCCGGTCCGGGAGGATCCCACATGCCATGGAGTGGCTGGGCCCGTGAGCCATGGCCGCTGAGCCTGCGCGTCCGGAGCCTGTGCTCCACAACGGGAGAGGCCACAGCAGTGAGAGGCCCGCATACCGCAAAAAAAAAAAAAAAATGTGGATGAGGAAACCGGTTTGCTTAGGCCTAGCAGCTATGTAGATTTGCTTTCCTCTGTGTAGTGGTTCAGAGTGTAGAGGCTGTGGTCAGATAATCCAATTGTGTACCCAGTTTTGCTACTAATGAGGATAATTGACTTAATCACACTAGTGTACCTGTGGTATGGGAAATAACAATAGTGCTGATCTCATAGCATGACTATGGACATTACATGAGATGATACATTTAAAGGCCACAGCACATCTATCACCCATCTCACAGAGTTCTTCCGAATCGAAAAATGTATGAAAAGCATTTGGCTCAATGACTGCCACATGACATTTGTAAACACCCAATAAACGTGAACTATTATTATTTTACAATTGTTCTTTTTAAACCATCTGGTTCTATCTTCATAACCTTTATTATAGAATAAATATAATACATCAGTACATTAAAACAATTGGTTTAGAGTCTAGAATACAAAGGAGCGAAGAACAAAATATAAACATTCCGCTTTGCTCACCACCCCCATGCCTGCCCTCCACAAACTCAATTGTCAAGCTTTCGTTTAGGGAGATTTTGGTCCTCTCATAATCTTGGTCAATCCTCCACACCATACTTTGATAGTGACACTTTCTATTTTTTCAGTTTGTGCAAAGTTCCAAGCAAACAAAGCTTGGAGCTCAATAATACTTTTTGATGGAAGGTCGGGATAATGCGGGTTTGGAAGCTAGTGTCACAGGAGCAGTACCTGAAGGAACAGGGAGATTTACCCAAAAGAACATCTACTGGTGGGTAGAACTGTCTTCAGCCATCTGTAACACCCACTGAGGGAACAAGATTAGTTCCAGGGTCTCAAAGAGGCTCTCCTTCCTTCCCCAAAGGTAGGTAGATGAAGGGACTTCATTTGGGAATATTACTTGGTGTTTTCGTGGTGCTTAGCTACCAAGATTCTGAAATAGTTGCTTTTCTCCCAAGGGTGTGGTGCTTTTCATTCTTAGAGTGTCTCCTTCTTGACCAATATTAATATCCCATTTTGGCTGGGATTTAGAGTAATTTAAGTTTTCTCATTATCCAGAGACAACTATTTTGCTCCTATAGTTTACTTTTAGAGCTTATCAAGAAATAGAATAACTGTGGAGTTGTAGCCAGATCCTATACTTTTTAGGCAAATCTGCTGATTTGGAGGGCTGTGTTCTTGTATTGGCTGTGGCATTAACTACTTTGGGCAAGCCATTTCATCTCACTGAGCCTCAGTTTCTTTCTAAGTATAAAAGGAGGATTGAAAGGGTTGGCGAGGATGTGGAGAAATTGGACCCCCTGTACACTGTTGGTGGGACTGTAAAGTGATGCAGCCACTATGGACCATTTCTTTTTTTTTCTTTTTTTTTTTTTTTTGCGGTACGCGGGCCTCTCACTGTTGTGGCCTCTCCCGTTGCGGAGCACAGGCTCCGGACGCGCAGGCCCAGCGGCCACGGCTCATGGGCCCAGCCGCTCCGCGGCATGGGGGATCCTCCCAGACCGGGGCACGAACTCGCGTCCCCCGCATCGGCAGGCGGACCCTCAACCACTGCACCACCAGGGAAGCCCTGGACCATTTCTTTAAGATTCAAGGGTGAAGTTCGTTGAACTCATTCATTTAACATATTTATTGAAATATTTCCATACACACGGAAAACAGAGTTTCCTCAGAAAATTAAAAATAGAACTACCATATGATCTAGCAATCCTACTTCTGGGTATGTATTCAAAAGAATTGGGATCAGGATATCAAAGAGATATTTGCACTCCTATGTTCATTGCAGCATTATTCACAATAGCCAAGGTCCACTGATGGATGAATGGATAAAGAAAATGTGGTATATACATACAATGGGATATTATTCAGCATTATAAAAGAAGGAAATCTTGCAATAGGCAACAACAGTGTTGAACCTGGAGGACTTATGTTAAGTGAAATAAGCCAGTTGCAGAAAGACAGATACTACGTGCTTCTACTTATATGAGGTATCTAAAATAATCGAATTCATAGACGCAGAGAGTAGAACGGTGGTTGCCAGGGGCTGGGGGGAGGGGAAAATAGGAAGTTGTTCAATGGGTATAAGGTTTCAGTTATGCAAGGTGAATAACTTCCAAAAATCTGCCTATATTTAACAATACTATATTATGCACTTAAAAAAATTTGTTAAGAGGGTCGATCTCATGTTAAGTGTTATTACCAGAAAACAAAAACAAAAACAAAGGGGCATAAGGAAACTTTTGGAGGTGACGGATATCTTTATTACCCTGGTGGTGATGGTTTTGTTTCACAGGTGTTTGCATATGTACAACCTCATCAAATTATATATATTAAATATGTGCAGATTTTTGTATATCAATTATACCTCAATAAAATTGTTAAGAAGTAAAAAATAAATAGGAAAAAAGGAGGATTGGATTATATAATTTCTAAAGCAACGTGCATTTCCAACATTCATTTAACATATGATTCTGTGATTCTGTTTCTGGGCCAGTGACTAGAGGGCAGACTTTCCCCAGATTCCACAAATCTTCTCTACCTCTCTGTTATATGGCTATAAATGTTTTCAGAGCTGATTAATCTTCCAGAAAGTGTACTGAACACTTCTCAGTATCCTGCCACCATATTATATCAATCCTTTCCCTTGTATATCTCAATCACTCATTGCAACTTCCTCCCTCTAATCACCTTCAGGAAACTTCCAGAGGCCAGTTTGAGCCACAGAGGCAGAGAGATTTTCTTTCACCTCAGTCTCTTTTAAATTTTTGCTTTCTCATCTACCCACGTCCACAAGGAGCTCTCTCACATTAATAGTACATTCTTTTTCCATTGCTGCTGTAACATATCATCACAAATTTAGTGGCTAAAACAACCCAATTTTATTATCTTAAGTCTCTAGGCTAGAAGTCTGACACCACTCTCCCTGAGATAAAATCAAGGTGCCAATAGGGCTGTGTCCTTAATGGAGGCTCTAGGGGAGAAGTTGCTTCCTTGCCTTTTCCAGCTTCTAGAGACTGGGGCATTTTTAGCTCGTGCCCCCTTCCTCTATCTTCAAAGCCAACAATGGCAGGCTGACTCCTACCTTGCATCACTCTCACCACGCTTCTGTGGTCTTATCTGCTTCTCTGACCCGTCTGCTTTCATTTTCCCCTTTTAAGGACTCCTGTGAACATACTGGGTCCACCTGGATAATCCAGGATACTTGCCATAATTGGAGGCCAGCTGATTAGCAACCTTCATTCCATCTGCAGACTTAGTTCTTTTTTGTTATGTAACCTAAAATATTCACAGATTCCGCAGATTAAAGTAAGGACATATTTTCGGGGGCATTATTTTGCTTACCACAAGAAGACATCTTCTCAAACTATAGGCTTTCTACACAGCTTCACCCACATCTTGCCCTTCCTTACAAGACCGAATAGTGAAGAGGTTTGAAGGAATCAACAGCGGCACTGGCTGAGTTGCTAACAATTCCAGGTGGGTGGTGTTAGGTTTAGATATAGGGGAAAGCCTTCCCAATATTTCCTATAACTTACAAGATGAACACATTTCCAGTAAGAATCCCTCGCTTTCCGATCACCTACTCCCTCCTAGAATACAAAGTCTATTTGAGCAACGTTTCTCTTTTTTAATGGCCTTAGAGATTGCAGAGTCCTCATTAGTTAATTTAAAAAACCTTTATTTGAGTATCTCTGGGCTTACTCAGGTTGATGTTCAGTTTCCTCCTCACTAATGCTGACTAAAGGAGTACTAAATATGCACGCCCTCACATCATCAACTACAGCGCTAAGCATGGATAATGAAAAAATATCCCCACATCACCTCCTAAAGTCATTCCTTCTTGGCCAGGTGCGTTCTACAGGCCTGACGTTCAGAGAAAGATCAGACAACTCTCCGCTTTCCAGGTGCCCTATGCTAATGGGAGGACTACAGGCAAGTAATGTCTTTAGTCCCCTTGTCAATCACAAGGCTTCCAGTAGGAGCAAAGTAGTTCTTTGCTGAAGAGAAAACTGGGTGGGATCCTAGCATGTAATTTTCTTCCCTTCTTTAAAATGTTGTTTATTTATTGCCTGGTGACAAGAGATGGGCTTTGGAGTTAGACAAACCTAAGTCTGAATTTTATCTCTATGAATCACCTTGGGACCTTGGGAAAGTTACTTAATCTCTCAGAGCCTCAAATTCTTTATCCTTAAAATGGGGATAATATTATTTTTCTTATATTTTGGTACAAAGATTCAATGAAATAACAATGAATCCAATTACAATGCCTTGCACATGATAGATGTTTGATAAAGAGTATTATTATTCATGTAATATCTGGCACACCCAGACAAGAAATATGGCTAATAGAGAATTCTATTGGATTATTTTTCTGATTTGCTCTATCTTGCACTAGAAACTTTTTTCAGTATAAACTTTTAGAAAGTTTAGAAGACTTTCTATTAGAAAAGTAATGTCCTTGCATTATATGAAGTTTGGAAAATTAAAACAAAGTAAATAAAATGGCATGTATACCTACCTCATGGACATAGACGCTTTCGACATTTTGGTGTATTTCTTCCTGTCACTAGTGTTGTCTTACAGTCTTAGTTGGAGGTTTACAGCTGTAAGCAACAGAAACTCAAACTAGCTCAAGCAAAAATGGACATTTATTGAAAGGACATCTGTGAAATGGAAGAATATTAAGAAAGAATGGTACTAGTGACTGAAAAGACAGTAATAGCGTTTAGTCTCTTCATTTCTCTAAGGCACAAGGTTTTCTTATCTTTGCTTCCTTTTGGTGTTTTTTGAGGACCAGCTTTTTCAGCTTTTGGATATACACGTGGTTACTTCAGTTCACGGCCTTTGTAAATTTTCACTAATGGCTGAGCTGCTGTGTCCAAGAGCCCCAAATACAAGTGGCTTAAAAGAAGGTATTTATGTCTCACTCCAGTTAATGGGCAGGTCTGTTCCATGCAGTCACTGTGGAATCCAGGTTTCTTCTCTCTTTTTGCTCTGCCATTCCCTAGAGCATTGTCTTTGTCTGCCTGGTTGAAGCTGGTTCATGGGCATATCTAAGTTCCAATTCTTGGGAGGAAGCGTGGGGACAGGAGAAAGAGCTTATCTTTCAGGTAGGAGACAGTTTAGAAGTTGCGTGCCTTTCTGCCATTCATATAAACAAAGTATAAACGTATATGACAAACTAAATGATAACAAGACTAGAGTTTTAGTTCGTCTTCACTAAGGGATGAGGACAAACCTCAGCTAAATATGGCTGAGAGGAACAGTTTTGGCTCCAGTTTTCTCTCCTGTACCATCCAAATTTTGGAATCCTTTTCTGTGTATCTCATGATGTTCTTGTCCCACATCAGAAGGCTACTTCCTTTCAACAGGACATTTCTTATCATATGGAGCAAATTTTTAGTTTCCTTCTGCTTCTTAAAACACAGTCCATCCATCTTTGTCTTCAAAAGAGATTGCGTTCAAAGATCATGTCCTTGGCATTGACATCCTAACTAGTTAATGTTATGGGACTTACCTTTAGTGTTTGCTACTCACCAGCTTCACTACCAAGAGTTCCTAAAGAGGCTATTCTTGTGGCAAAACTAACTATAATTGCATCCTTGAAAAATGACTTTTGCCTCCTTTTTTTTATGTGTGTAAGTAGGAATGGAAAAATATAGTTCAAATTTAGCTAACATCCCTCTAAATTCTCATTGAACCATATTCTCATTGCATCCAAGTAATTCCCACAGTAAAAAGCAGGAACTTCTGAGAGTATATTGTTTGTTTTCCAGCTTTATTGAGATAAATTACAAATAGAATGGTAAGATATTTTAAAAATAATATATATTAAAAATACATTTAATAATATAATATTAAATTTAAATTTAATATATTTAATATATTAGATTTAATATTTTAAAAATAACGTATATACATATATGTATGTATATGTGTGTGTGTGTGTGTGTATATATATATATATATATATATATATGAGACTGCTTTCCCCTTCTGCCATGCTGATACTGCCCATCTGTTCCTGACCACCCTAGCAACAGTTGCCCTGTTTTTAGAGTCCTCAGCAGAGTCTCTCTCTGTTTGGTGGATTGCCTGGTTATGGTGATTTCATCTAATGTTCTGGATTTGGGCAGAAATACTGGGTCAAATTGTACAGCAGCATAATCACTGTTTTTTCCTCTGTCACACTGTTATATATCCTTTTGAACTAGAGCAGGTCAGTTTAATTATTTATCTTCCTGCTTCATAACCCCATGCATGCAGCCTACACTAGTGAATGATGAATGTAAAGTTATAACATAATTTATTACATCACAACTCTTATTCAGATATAAAAGGAATCAAAGGGAAACTTCAAGGCAGAGATGCTCATTTATTTAGGAATTCAGGGGCAGCCTGCCTTCAAGGCAAGAGAGTGGCCTCCATACTTTTGTAACATTGTTCCCATTCCAGTAATAAGACTACAAAAATAACAATGAAAAAGAAAAGTCACTGCCCAGTTGGACCAGGTAATTTTTTTTCCTATGTGTATAAAGGACTTACTTAAGGAATGAATCATTTGATCTCTATGGTTTGCTTGTCTAAATTCTGGTCTAGTTTAAAATAACATCAGAAGCCCTTTAGTCTAATGAAATCAGGGCGGTAGTTAATATGGTTAATTGAAGAAGTTGGTTAAAGCAGGCAATTATTTTGAAAAGGCACCTTAAAGATTTTACTTATCTCAAGAACATATAAACTCATACTCATTCATCGATATTTTAGTGTAGACCCCCGTCTTCATTTTGAGCACAGGTGCCCTGGTTGGAGTTCTGCATCTTCTGTCTTGCTCCAGCCACACGTGTAATTCATTGTGAGTTCTGGTTCGACTTTTCCAAGTGGAGCAATAACCTGAAGACATGGTCACAGCCACCTGAGGGCTGACACCCTCTACGTTTTTATGATTCTTTAAGAGTATTTTACGATTGTCTCACTCACATCTAATCTGATAGTATATGTTTTAGTGACTGACCTTTATAAACTCTTTCTCTAGCGTTCATTATGTTTTTCGAAGAAGCCACGACTCTTTTCGCAATCACATATCACTGCCTGACATGATATGTCATTAAATCACGCAATTATGCAATTACAAAAACAAGTTTAAGGAGCCTAAACAGGGTTGGGAACAAACAACTGAGTCTTGGCAAGCACCCAACTCAACTGACAGGAGGAGAACTGAGTAGGCAGACTGGACAGCAGTCTCTGCTCCGGGCTTCAACAGAAAAAGATTTATAGGGAGATGAGGGAGCATCGGGTAATCTGGTAAGTTAGTTCCGTAGAGGTGGGTTAAGAGAGTTCTACTGTACTTCTAAGATCCCTATGAAATGTTTTACAGTAAAATTTAAATGCTACTTTCTATGATTTCAGTTAAGGTGTGAAATAAATATTTTGCAGAAACCAAAAACCTTTTCATTTGAGTTTCTGGAAGATTTTACCTTTTAGTTCACTGGCACTCTAACACTCATCTTGATGTCATTCTTAGCAATTTTGGAGCCCAACTGAATCCTCCAATACACCGACTTCTTTCCTTTGCCTCCCCTTCCTCAATACCTTGTCCTCACCCTCCTGCAGCTCTTTCTTCTCAAAGTCTCATCCCATCTTTGTTGTTGTCAATAACTGCAACCTCTCCATAAGCTTGGTTTCAAACAGCTACTTCCTGTCACCACCACCCCTACTTTGCAGCTTCCTTCAGTAACCTCACTTCTTGATGTTGCTTGAAAATCAACCGCACTCCTGCCTCAGGGCCTTTGCACTTGCTGTTCCCTCTGACCAAAATGCTTTTGCTCCACATATCAACATGAATTGCACTCTTACTTCCTTCAGGTCTTTGCACAAATTCTACCTTCTCAGGGAAGCCTTAATTATTTAATTTTCTACCCCCAACCTCTCTCCAAATCTTGCCACCCCCAGTACTCTCTCATCATCCTTTCCTGCTTTATTTCTCCATAGTACTTATCACCATCAAACATACATATATTTATTTTAATTTTATTTCCAGTCTTTACTGGAATGAAATCTCTTTTCTTATACCCTATTAGCTGAGATTTTTTCCCCCTCTTGTTCACTGTTGTGCCTTGAGTGTCTAGAATAATGCTTGGCACATAGTAAACCTTCAATAAATATTTTTTGAGTGAAGGAATAATTGAATGAATTTTACTGTTTCATCAGTATTCAATTCATAACAGGTAGAAAGGTCATTTCTTTGCTTAATTGTGAATAATTTCCAGTAAATATCTTAAGGATGTTTAACTTTCAAAATATTGTTGATTATTTATAGTCTCCTGATGTCAGCTATGGATTTAGAAATTATTTTGTTAGAAAAATTTGTAATTTGGATGTTGATTAATTATTATTGAAGTACATAGTAGAAAATATGTTAATTGAAATTCTTTTAAAGTGAGCTTCATTTTTATCTATCCTCCTTCTTTAATACATAGTGTTTACTCTGGACAGCACAAAATCTTTATTCTTTTTAATTTTTAAAATTTTTTTATTTTTTTACACCTTTATTGGAGTATAATTGCTTTACAATGGTGTGTTAGTTTCTGCTTTATAACAAAGTGAATCAGTTATACATATACATATGTTCCCATATCTCTTCCCTCTTGCGTCTCTCTCCCTCCCACCCTCCCTATCCCACCCCTCCAGGCAGTCACAAAGCACCGAGCTGATCTCCCTGTGCTATGCAGCTGCTTCCCACTAGCTATCTACCTTACGTTTGGTAGTGTATATATGTCCATGCCTCTCTCCCGCTTTGTCACAGCTTACCCTTCCCCCTCCCCATATCCTCAAGTCCATTCTCTAGTAGGTCTGTGTCTTTATTCCTGTCTTACCCCTAGGTTCTTCATGACATTTTTTCCCTTAAATTCCATATATATGTGTTAGCATACGGTATTTGTCTTTCTCTTTCTGACTTACTTCACTCTGTATGACAGACTCTAGGTCTATCCACCTCATTACAAATAGCTCAATTTCATTTCTTTTCTATGGCTGAGTAATATTCCATTGTATATATGTGCCACATCTTCTTTATCCATTCATCCAATGATGGACACTTAGGTTGTTTCCATCTCCAGGCTATTGTAAATAGAGCTGCAATGAACATTTTGGTACATGACTCTTTTTGAATTTTGGTTTTCTCAGGGTATATGCCCAGTAGTGGGATTGCTGGGTCATATGGTAGTTCTATTTTTAGTTTTTTAAGGAACCTCCATACTGTTCTCCACAGTGGCTGTATCAATTTACATTCCCACCAACAGTGCAAGAGGGTTCCCTTTTCTCCACACCCTCTCCAGCATTTATTGTTTCTAGATTTTTTGATGATGGCCATTCTGACTTGTGTGATTGTAGTTTTGATTTGCATTTCTCTAATGATTAATGAAGTTAATGATTAATGAAGTGATGATTAATGATTAATGAAGTTGAGCATTCTTTCATGTGTTTGTTGTCAGTCTACATACCTTCTTTGGAGAAATGTCTATTTAGGTCTTCTGCCCATTTTTGGATTGGGTTGTTTGTTTTTTCGTTATTGAGCTGCATGAGCTGCTTATAAATTTTGGAGATTAATCCTTTGTCAGTTGCTTCATTTGCAAATAGTTTCTCCCATTCTGAGGGTTGTCTTTTGGTCTTGTTTATGGTTTCCTTTGCTGTGCAAAAGTTTTGAAGTTTCATTAGGTCCCATTTGTTTATTTTTGTTTTTATTTCCATTTCTCTAGGAGGTGGGTCAAAAAGGATCTTGCTGTGATTTATGTCATAGAGTGTTCTGCCTATGTTTTCCTCTAAGAGTTTGATAGTTTCTGGCCTTACATTTAGGTCTTTAATCCATTTTGAGCTTATTTTTGTGTATGGTGTTAGGCAGTGTTCTAATCTCATACTTTTACAAGTACCTGTCTAGTTTTCCCAGCACCACTTATTGAAGAGGCTGTCCTTTCTCCACTGTACATTCCTGCCTCCTTTATCAAAGATAAGGTGACCATATGTGCATGGGTTTATCTCTGGGCTTTCTATCCTGTTCCATTGATCTATCTTTCTGTTTTTGTGCCAGTACCATGCTGTCTTGATTACTGTAGCTTTGTAGTATAGTCTGAACTCAGGGAGCCTGATTCCTCCAGCTCTGTTTTTCGTTCTCAAGATTGCTTTGGCTATTCGGGGGCTTTTGTGTTTCCATACAAATTGTGAAATTTTGTGTTCTAGTTCTGTGAAAAATACCAGTGGTAATTTGACAGGGATTGCATTGAATCTGTAGATGGCTTTGGGTAGTAGAGTCATTTTCACAATGTTGATTGTTCCAATCCAAGAACATGGTATATCTCTTCATCTATTTGTATCATCTTTAATTTCTTTCATCAGTGTCTTATAATTTTCTGCATACAGGTTTTTTGTCTCCTTAGGTAGGTTTATTCCTAGATATTTTATTCTTTTTGTTGCAATGGTAAATGGGAGTGTCTTCTTGATTTCACTTTCAGATTTTTCATCATTAGTGTATAGGACTGCCAGAGATTTCTGTGCATTAATTTTGTATCCTGCTACTTTACCAAATTCATTGATTAGCTCTAGTAGTTTTCTGATAGCATGTTTAGGATTCTCTATGTATAGTATCATGTCATCTGCAAACAGTGACAGCTTTACTTCTTCTTTTCCAATTTGGATTCCTTTTATTTCCTTTTCTTCTCTGATTGCTGTGGCTAAAACTTACAAAACTATGTTGAATAAGAGTGGTGATAGTGCGCAACCTTGTCTTGTTCCTGATCTTAGTGGAAATGCTTTGTTTTTCATCATTGAGGATGATGTTGGCTGTGGGTTTGTCATATATGGCCTTTATTATGTTGAGGAAAGTTCCCTCTATGCCTATTTCTGCAGGGTTTTTATCATAAATGGGTGTTGAATTTTGTTGAAAGCTTTCTCTGCATCTATTGAGATGATCATATGGTTTTTCTCCTTCAATTTGTTAATATGGTGTATCACATTGATTGATTTGCGTATATTGAAGAATCCTTGCATTCCTGGAATAAACCCCACTTGATCATGGTGTATGATCCTTTTAATGTGCTGTTGGATTCTGTTTGCTAGTATTTTGTTGAGGATTTTTGTATCTATGTTCATCAGTGATATTGGCCTGTATTTTTCTTTCTTTGTGACATCCTTGTCTGGTTTTGGTATCAAGGTGATGGTGGCCTCGTAGAATGAGTTTGGGAGTGTTCCTCCCTCTGCTATATTTTGGAAGAGTTTGAGAAGGATAGGTGTTAGCTCTTCTCTAAATGTTTGATAGAATTCGCCTGTGAAGCCATCTGGTCCTGGGCTTTTGTTTGTTGGAAGATTTTTAATCACAGTTTCAATTTCAGTGCTTGTGATTGGTCTGTTCATATTTTCTATTTCTTCCTGATTCAGTCTTGGCAGGTTGTGCATTTCTAAGAATTTGTCCATTTCTTCCAGGTTGTCCATTTTGTTGGCATAGAGTTGCTTGTAGTAATCTCTCATGATCTTTTGTATTTCTGCAGTGTCAGTTGTTACTTCTCCTTTTTCATTTCTAATTCTATTAATTTGAGTCTTCTCCCTTTTTTTCTTGATGAGTCTGGCTAATGGTTTATCAATTTTGTTTATCTTCTTAAAGAACCAGCTTTTAGCTTTATTGATCTTTGCCATCGTTTCCTTCATTTCTTTTTCATTTATTTCTGATCTGATATTTATGACGTCTTTCCTTCTGCTAATTTTGGGGTTTTTTTGTTCTTCTTTCTCTAATTGCTTTAGTTGCAAGGTTAGGTTGTTTATTCGAGTTGTTTCCTGTTTCTTAAGGTAGGATTGTATTGCTATAAACTTCCCTCTTAGAACTGCTTTTGCTGCATCCCATAGATTTTGGGTTGTCTCCATTGTCATTTGTTTCTAGGTATTTTATTATTTCCTCTTAGATTTCTTCAGTGATCACTTCGTTATTAAGTAGTGTATTGTTTAGCCTCCATGTGTTTGTATTTTTTACAGATCTTTTCCTGTAATTGATATGTAGTCTCATAGCGTTGTGGTTGGAAAACATAGTTGAAACAATTTCAATTTTCTTAAATTTACTAAGGCTTGACTTGTGACCCAAGATATGATCTATCCTGGAGAATGTTCCATGAGCACTTGAGAAAAATGTGTATTCTGTTGTTTTTGGATGGAATGTCCTATAAATATCAATTAAGTCCATCTTGTTTAATGTATCATTTAAAGCTTGTGTTTCGTTATTTATTTTCATTTTGGATGATCTGTCCATTGGTGAAAGTGGGTTGTTAAAGTCCCCTACTATGATTGTGTTACTGTCGATTTCCCCTTTTACGGCTGTTAGCATTTGCCTTATGTATTGAGGTGCTCCTATGTTGGGTCCATAAATATTTACAGTTGTTATATCTTCTTCTTTGATCGATCCCTTGATCATTATGTAGTGTCCTTCTTTGTCTCTTCTAATAGTCTCTGTTTTAAAGTCTATTTTGTCTGATATGAGAATCGCTACTCCAGCTTTCTTTTGGTTTCCATTTGCATGAAATATCTTTTTCCATCCCCTTACTTTCAGTCTGTATGTGTCTCTAGGTCTGAAGTGGGTCTCTTGTAGACAGCAAATATATGGGTCTTGTTTTTGTATCTATTCAGCTAATCTGTGTCTTCTGGTGGGAGCATTTAGTCCATTTACATTTAAGGTAATTATTGATATGTATGTTCCTATTCCCATTTTCTTAATTGTTTTGGGTTTGTTATTGTAGGTCTTTTCCTTCTCTTGTGTTTCTTGCCTAGAGAAGTTCCTTTAGCAGTTGTTGTAAAGCTGGTTTGGTGGTGCTGAACTCTCTCAGCTTTTGCTTGTCTGTAAACGTTTTAATTTCTCCATCAAATCTGAATGAGATCCTTGCTGGGTAGAGTAATCTTGGTTGCAGGTTCTTCTCCTTCATCACTTTAAATATGTCCTGCCAGTTCCTTCTGGCTTGCAGAGTTTCTGCTGAAAGATCAGCTGTTAACCTTATGGGGATTCCCTTGTGTGTTATTTGTTGTTTTCCCCTTGCTGCTTTTAATATGTTTTCTTTGTATTTAATTTTTGACAGTTTGATTAATATGTGCCTTGGCATATTTCTCCTTGGATTTATCCTGTATGGGACTCTCTGTGCTTCCTGGACTTGATTAACTATTTCCTTTCCCATATTAGGGAAGTTTTGAACTATAATCTCTTCAAATATCTTCTCAGTCCCTTTCTTTTTCTCTTCTTCTGGAACCCCTATAATTCAAACGTTGTTGCATTTAATGTTGTCCCAGAGGTCTCTGAGACTGTCCTCAGTTCTTTTCATTCTTTTATCTTTATTCTGCTCTGCATTAGTTATTTCCACTATTTTATCTTCCAGATCACTTATTCGTTCTTCTGCCTCAGTTATTCTGCTATTGATCCCACCTAGAGTATTTTTAATTTCATTTATTGTGTTGTTCATCGTTGTTTGTTTCATCTTTAGTTCTTCTAGGTCCTTGTTAACTGTTTCTTGCATTTTCTCCATTCTATTTCCAAGATTTTGGATCATCTTTACTATCATTATTCTGAATTCTTTTTCAGGTAGACTGCCTATTTCCTCTTCATTTGTTAGGTCTGGTGGGTTTTTATCTTGCTCCTTCATCTGCTGTGTGTTTTTCTGTCTTCTCATTTTGCTTATCTTACTGTGTTTGGGGTCTCCTTTTTTGCAGGCTGCAGGCTCGTAGTTCCCGTTGTTTTTGGTGTCTGTCCCCAGTGGCTACAGTTGGTTCAGTGGGTTGTGTAGGCTTCCTGGTGGAGGGGACTAGTGCCTGTGTTCTGGTGGATGAGGCTGGATCTTGTCTTTCTGGTGGGCAGGTCCATGTCAAGTGGTGTGTTTTGGGGTGTCTGTGGACTTATTATGATTTCAGGCAGCCTCTCTGCTAATGGGAGGGGCTGTGTTCCTGTCTTGCTAGTTGTTTGGCATAGCGTATCCAGCACTGTAGCTTGCTGGTCATTGAGTGAAGCCGGGTGCTGGTGTTGAGATGGAGATCTCTGGGAGATTTTTGCCGTTTGATATTATGTGGAGCTGGGAGGTCTCTTGTGGACCAGTGTCCTGAAGTTGGCTCTCCCACCTCAGAGGCACAGCAGTGACTCCTGGCTGCAGCACCAAGAGCCTTTCATCCACACGGCTCAGAATAAAAGGGAGAAAAAGTAGAAAGAAAGAATTAGTAGAAGAGGAAAGAAGGAAAGAAAGAAAGAAAGAAAGTAAGGAGGGAGGGAGGGAGGGAGGAAAGAAGGAAGAAAGGAGGGAAGGAAGGAAATAAAGAAAGAAAGAAGATAAAGTAAAATAAAATAAAGTAAGATAAAATATAATAATTTAAATAAAAAAATAATTATTAAGAAAAAAATTAAAAAAACCAAAAACAACAACCAAAAAACGGACGGATAGAACCCTAGGTCAAATGGTTGAAGCAAAACTATACAGCATAAATCTTGCTCTCAAAGTCCACCTCCTCAATTTGGGATGATTCGTTGTCTATTCATGTATTCCATAGACATCAAGTTGATTGTGGAGCTTTAATCCGCTGCTTCTGAGGCTGCTGGGAGAGATTTCCCTTTCTCTTGTTTGTTCTCAAAGCTCACAGGGGCTCAGCTTTGGATTTGGCCCCGCCTCTGCGTGTAGGTCGCCGGAGGGCGTCTGTTCTTCGCTCAGACAGGACAGGGTTAAAGGAGCAGCTGATTCGGGGGCTCTGGCTCACTCAGGCCCGTGGGAGGGAGGGGCACGGAGTGCGGGGCGGGCCTGCGGCGGCAGAGGCCGGCGTGACGTTGCACCAGCCTGAGGCGTGCTGTGCGTTCTCCCGGGGAAGTTGTCCCTGGATCCTGGGACCCTGGCAGTGGCGGGCCGGACAGACTCCCCGGAAGAGGGGTGTGGATAGTAACCTGTGCTCGCACACAGGCTTCTTGGTGGCGGCAGCAGCAGCCTTAGCGTCTCATGCCCGCCTCTGGGGTCCGCGCTTTTAGTAGCGGCTCGTGCCCGTCTCTGGAGCTCCTTTAAGCAGCGCTCTTAATCCCCTCCCTTCGCGCACCAGGAAACAAAGAGGGAAGAAGAAGTCTCTTGCCTTTTCGGCAGCTCTGGACCTTTTCCCGGACTCCCTCCCGGCTAGCCGTGGCGCACTAACCAACCCCCTGCAGGCTGTGTTCACGCCGCCAACCCCAGTCCTCTCCCTGCGCTCGTACCGAAGCGCGAGCCTCACCTCGCAGCCCCGCCCACCCCGGCGGTGAGCAGACAAGCCTCTCGGGCTGGTGAGTGCCGGTCGGCCCTGATCCTCTGTTCGGGAATCTCTCCGCTTTACCCTCTTCACCCCTGTTGCTGTGCTCTCCCGCTCGGCTCCGAAGCTTTCCCCCTTCGCCACCCGCAGTCTCCGCCCGCGAAGGGGCTTCCTAGTGTGTGGAAACTTGTCCTCCTTCACGGCTCCCTCCCACTGGTGCAGGTCCCGTCCCTATCCTTTTGTCTCTGTTTATTCTTTTTTCTTTTGCCCTACCCAGGTACGTGGGGGGTTTCTTCCCTTTTGGGAGGTCTGAGGTCTTCTGCCAGCGTTCAGTAGGTGTTCTGTAGGAGTTGTTCCACATGTAGATGTATTTGTGGTGTATCTGTGGGGAGGAAGGTGATCTCCGCGTCTTACTCTTCCGCCATCTTCCCGGAAGCCCCCCCAAATCTTTATTATTTGTTCCTTTTCTTTTGCAAAATGACTGGGTTTGCAGTTTTAGCAAAAATGGCCTCAGTTGGGGAAATAAAGAAGTTTAATTCTCCTTTAGGTTTTGGGATGATTAAAATTGAATATATTGGTATGTTTCTTTCATATGTTATTTCTTAAGCTTTATAATTTTATGTTCAAGCTAGTTTATTTTTCTAAGTCCGCCCTTTTCTTTTTCCTCCGCTTAGGGCAAAGTAAATCGCTTTACCTGCAGAAATGTGCCAGCAGCATCCTGCAAAATCTTAGAGGAAGCTTATCAATTGTCATTAATTTTGGAAGATTCATGGATTCCCTACAAAAGGTAGAAAAAGTCAGTGCTTGGAGGCTGATGATGATGATTTTTTACTTTTCTTCCCTTTCATATGCAAGGGGTGGGTGGGCACATTTCCTTAGTTTTAATGATAGCGATACATAATCAGAGGTAGTCATTCTTCTCTAATGGGAGGGAATGACTGCTCATCCAAAAAATAGAGCCCAGTCTGCAGTAAGAATTATGTGTGTCTGGATGAAAGGAATTAGTTTGGGTCTCCTGGCGTATATCAATAAGTTTAGTTTCCTTTGTATATCCTACAAAGTTACGTTCATTTCTTTTACTTTATGAAAGGTGATTGAAGTAGAGGTTTAAGGGAACTAAATATATTGCTGCAATTCCCTGCAACTATTATGTTTCCTTCCATATGTCAGGCTGAAGACAATTATCAGTAAAATGTATAGAATTATTATTTGGCACTGACACTTACCAGTTATCAAACACATTTATAAAGGCACAGGGGATATGTTGGGTTAGGTTTTCCAAGTCTACAAATAGCTCTTTTCATCTTTGATTGTTTTAATTCATTTAAAATGGTGTTTAACTCATATTTTTTAATGTCAATTTTGTATAGGAAAAATAATCCTCATTATCCTATTTCTTTATGTTCCACATTCCTGAGGAGGTGTTTTTTTTTTTGTTGTTGTTTTGTTTTTCACTTTTTTTTGTAGGGATGCATAATCTTATTTCTTCCCCCCTGAAATAATCAAATGATAGCTTTTCTTTACATGGAATAATTGAACTTAAATGGTTCAGTTTAATGGCTGAACCATTTTTAACTGCTGGCATATATTACGAAAAATACTTCACATTCATTATTTGATCTATTTCCTAAAACCAAAAGCATTAGGTCAGTGAGTTTGTGAGAAAGACTAATCACTTTAGCATTCTCCTATGAAAGCCTTTTCCATTGGTCACTAGTATGTTGTGATATTTTCTCTGGGGCCCAAGGGATCCTTTACCCCCATGTCTCTTCCAGATAGGAAATAGGAGACTATTTTAAAGGAACAAATAGGAAGAAAAATAAACGGTTGTATCACCCTGGACATACTTGGCAGATATTTCCAAAGTTAATTTCTCCTGGAAATCAGGCACTCACTTTGGCAGGTCAAAGTCTCATTTTTAGTCATTTAAAATGGGAATGTTGGGCTTCCCTGGTGGCGCAGTGGTTGAGAGTCCACCTGCCGATGCAGGGGACACGGGTTCGTGCCCCGGTCCGGGAAGATCCCACATGCCGCGGAGCAGCTGGGCCCGTGAGCCATGGCCGCTGAGCCTGCGCGTCCGGAGCCTGTACTCCGTTACGGGAGAGGCCACAAGAGTGAGAGGCCCGTGTACCACAAAATAAAAAAAAATAAAAAAAAGGAATGTTAATAACACAATTAGAGTAAACAGTCTACAGGCCATGTGAGAATGATCCAAGTTGAGCAAGAGGAGGCATTTAAATGATAAACATAATTGCTAAAATCGTGTTGGAAAGAAAGAGATTAGACTGAGAATATGCTGTGGGGTTTTAATCAGATCTTTGCTCATTTTTATACACCGCCCTGAACAGGCTTCCCCCAAGTATCAGGCAAGCTGTGGTCTTCCTCTTGGGTCTAGAGTGGAGGAAGGGTGACACTTCAGAGACAAGGTAGGGAACACACTTCCCACTCCCAGCTCCTGTCACGTGACAGTCTCCTGGCCCAGTTTACTTCTTGCTGGAGCCTCACCCACATACACTGGGAGGGAATGGCATTTCCCTCCTGTGAAGGCACGTGGGGCTTTGAGGAGAGGTGTGCTGATAAGCCTTTCTTTGTTTCTCTGGAAATCTAAAAAAAGGAATTGGTTGGACTTCAGAACACCATTTTTAAAACTTAAAAGCACTAGAATTGGCACTATTGTTGCAAACGGCTTTAAGTTTCTGCTTTTGGAGATTGTCAAGGAAAACATTTAGTTCAACGGCTATTCATTGAAGCTCAGTTTAATGTTCAAAGTCTTCACATCTGCTGTCATATGGCTATACCCGGACGCTGAGGGCACATGGAACTTCTTGTTCTGCATGATTTAAACTGAGGTGTGGTGGAGGCACCCTGCCTGAAGGGCCTGAATAACACCCGACTGGTGGAAACCATGGCCTCTGTAGTCAGACTGTCTGCCTTTGAGTCCCAGTTCTCTTGCTCACAAGCTGTGGGACCTCTGTACCTTATCCAACCTCTCTGTGCCTCAGTTTCCTCATCTGTGATATGGGGGCAGTCATGGTATCTCCCTTATTGAGTTGCAGTAAAGTGTTGAGAACAGCGTCTGACACATTGTAGCTCATGAGCCAGGAGTGGAGGAGGCCGAGAATAAGAATGAAACTACTTTGCATTTAATGTGAGATGTGACTGAACTGTACAAAATTAAAGTGACTCATTAAAAAGTGCTACAACAGCAATGAATTTTATTCTACCCCAAAATTTAGGTGTAGGAAATTTCTTTTTCTTCTGTAAATCAAATTTAATCTGATCAGAGCCTGTATCTCATTATGTTGGATGGAAATAATGGCTCACTAGTTACTGGAGTTTTCTCTGTCTCCAGATTGGGCAAAGGTGCTGGTGAGGCTGGAATGGGTGGGAGGTGAATCCTATGGTGAGAATGTTTGGGGATGAGTCTCATGTTTTTGGTTCAAATAGATCTCTGCCTAAGATCACCTCTCACCTTGATAGGGAGAGGCTCTCCTGCTTCCCCCCATCGCCCCCAACCAGATTTATTGAATATAATTGACAAATAAAATTGTATATATTTAAAATGTACAATATGATTTTATATATATGTAAAATTATTACCATATCAAATAAATTAACACAACCATCACCTCACATAGTTACTTTTTTTTTTTTTTTTTGGTGGTAAGAAGCCTTAAGATCCACACTCAGTAAATTTCAGGTATACATTACAGTTTTTTTTTTGTTTTTGCGGTACGCGGGCCTCTCACTGTTGCGGCCTCTCCCGTTGCGGACCACAGGCTCCGGACGCACAGGCTCAGCGGCCACGGCTCACGGGCCCAGCCGCTCTGCGGCATGTGGGATCTTCCTGGACCGGGGCACGAACCCGTGTCCCCTGCATCGGCAGGCGGACTCTCAACCACTGCGCCACCAGGGAAGCCCGATGAGAGCTTTTAAGATCTGCTGTCTTAGCAACTTTCAAGTATACATTGCAGCGTTATTAACTATAGTCACCATGCTGCCTGTTAGATTTTCAGAACTCATTCATCTTATAACTGGAAGTTTGTACCCTTTGATCAACATCTCCCCATTTCCCCCACTCCCAGCCCTTGGCAACCACTATTCTATTCTCTCTTTCTATGAGTTCAATCTTTTTTTTTTTTTAGAGTGCATATATAAGTGATACCACACAGTGTCTTTTGTGACAAGCTGGAGCCTGGGTCTTTGTGAGGCTGGGTACCTACTGTCCAGTCTCCCTGCATACACCAAGCCATCATTCCTTTTAGGGGTCCTGCCATCTCCTCACTTTGCAGAAGCTTTTTTGTTGTAGAATCCACAGCTCTCAGTTCCTTTCCTAGTCTTGGGAGAAGCTCTCCCTTCAAGCATTCATCTTATTTCCTTCTTTCCTTCCCCTGCAGACCTAGCCTATCTCCCTAAATGAGTTTAGACTTTTAGGGAAAAAAAAATCCAGAAAGATGCGTAATCTTTAGGCAACTTCTGCTTGGGCCTTACAACGTGAGTTCCCCTGAGAAGAAAACATAAAGACCTGGTCTGGTGGCCATCTTGTAACAGGGAGGGAAAATTATAGGAAAAAGAAAACACATGTGGATCTCACCATTTTAGTTTCAGCAGTGGTTTCAGAGTGTGGAACATGGGAGTTAAGTTTCTCTAGAGTTCCTTACACTCCTTTCACACTTGTAAGAACCACTTCTCAGTCCTCCTTGAAATCAACAAGTCACGTTAAAGGCAGTCAATGCAGTTTTAGTCATTTCTGACCTATTTTACAGCCCCTGTATTTTTTCCACTGGCAAATGCAGCATGATTCTTCTCACAACAGGGATTTCAGATGGTGGAAGTGCAATGTATACCAGTGCAGGTTCCAGGGAAGCAAACACACCAAGGTAACACTGAAGCAATTATATTTGACCTGAGTTTTAAAGTAGACGTTTGTTTCATAATATTGGAGAAGGTCATCCAGAGGTGGTGACTGCAATCTGACCCCTGATCTGGCCCCGGGCAATTGGAGGCTCCTCCCGCCACCCTTCTCCTTGGAATTTACATTCCGCCCACCTTTCCACAGCCGGGGCTGTTTCAAGGATGCAGCCTTGAGAGAGAGTAAGGTGGTGTTGAGACCATCTGAACTGAATATAGGACTGAACCCCTATATGAACTTTTAAGTTTCTGGTGGCCGGGTGTCATCTTGCCTCCGCCCAAGACAAGCCTTGTAAGTTCCCTTGTTTATTAAACCTCATAAGTAAGTTCTCTTGCTTATAAAACCTGCCACTTACCAATCCGGAGTGGCCTGCCTCTTTCATCCCTCTCTCCTTGCCGTGTGTGTGTGTGTGTGTGTGTGTGTGTGTGTGTGTGTGTGTGTGTGTG
>NW_020837952.1:19839568-19922906 GCF_003676395.1 Aethalodelphis obliquidens
GTGTGTGTGTGTGTGTGTGTGTGTGTGTGTGTGTGTGTGTGTGTGTGCGCGTGCGTGTGTGCGCGTGTGTGTGCGCGCGTGCGTGTGTGCGCGCGCGCGTGTGCGCGCGCGCGTGCGCGCACGTGCGCTGGGATTCGGGGTGGGAGTGGAGAAGGGGAACAATTTGCAAGCCAACATGTAGAATTGAGATAAGTCAATTGCCTTAACTTCTGTAAAGTACTATGTACCAGATCAAACAAAACAAAACAGTAAACTTTGGTTGTCCATGACCTTGGCATATTTACATGACCTCCAAGGAGTCCCTGACAACCTGCCACTTCCCACAGCAGGCTCGTTGGTCTCTTTTTTTTCCTTATTATTTCCCCCCTTCCTAGTCTATTCTCTTCCTCATTATTTAACCTTTCTATCTCTCCATGTTCTCTGTCTCCTTTCTCTGTACTTTCCTTAATTTTCTATTCTAGAATAGTTATTTTCCAGCTCCACTGGGGACAATCAGACTAAAGAGGTTGTTAATTTCAACATGGAGATGTTTCCTTTCATCTGAAGAACTGCTTTTTTTTTTCTCATTAAGAGAATGTCGCAGGTGTATAATATGGTATCCTTTTTTTTCTAGCCCAGGTATCTAAACTATAATTTAGGGAACCAATATAATCTCAGTAAATACTATTCCTCGAGTTCTCATCAGAGAAAATAAGGTAATAAGACCAATTTTCTTTACACCAGCACAAGTAGTTAGGTTTCTAAGTTGATACTCCCTTGGATCTTTTTAAGACCAAGCATTTGTATTGAGGTCAGGACTTTAATTGTGAAAGTCCAAAGATTTTTATTTCCATTAGGAAGCCACACAGAAAAAATGCTGTTGCTATTTCTGCAGCAGCATTTTTCTGGCGGTGGTTATTGTCAGACCACCTGACAATACACTTACATTGAAGCACTTACATTGCTTCAAGTAAATAAAAAATATGTATCAACAAAGATCAGAGTCCAAATATTTCAATTCAACGAACAACAAAGATGCTAAAAATAATTTCTGTCCCGTGGGCCAAATTTAGGTCACTGCCTATAAATAAAGTTTTATTGGGACACAGCCATAGTCATGTTTTGCTGTATTGGCTATGGCTGCTTTTGTGCTACAGCAGCAGGTTAGAATAGTTGTAATAGAGACAGCATGGTTCGAAAAGCCTAAAATATTTACTATCTGGCCCTTTGCAGAAGATGTTTCCAACCCTGCTATGGACGCTAACATTTAGGGTGGGGGGAGTGGTGTGGAGAGTGGGCAAGGAGACACAGACTCCTTTTTGCTCACTTTTATTATATGTTATGCTGGATGAGGAGGCAAAGTCCACTGTGTTTCCATTGTATCCAGTACATACTTCTTTTGTAGTACTTGTCACTGAGTAATTGCAGTTACCATTTTTAAATAGCCATCTCTTTTACCGTTAGATTGTGTTTATTCAACAAACACTTATTGAGGATCTACTTTGTGCCAGGCATTGTTCTATGCATGGAAGATATGGCAGTAAGTAACAACAACAACAACGAAATGTTGGTTCTCTCTTTCTCTCTCTCACCATGGAGTTCACAGTCTAGATCTGGGGTTGCAAGTCCAAAGGACTCCAGAGACCAGAATGGTGATGTAAATGAGTGAAGCAGCCCAGGTGTCTTAGTCTGTTTGAGATGCAATGACAAAATACCATAGACTAGGTGGCTTATAAACAACAAACATTTCTTTCTCATGGTTCTGAAGGCTGGGAAGTCCAAGATCAGGGAACCAGCAAACTCGGTGTCTGATGAGACCCAGCTTCTCATTGACAGCCGTATTCTCACTGCCACCTCACATGGCTCAAGGAGCAAGCAAGCTCTCTGGGGCACTACTCCCATTCATGAGGGATACACCCTCATGAGCTAACCACCTCCCCAAAGTCCCAACTCCTAATATTATCCCCCTTGGGGGTTAGGATTTCAACAGATGAATTTTGGTGGGGACACGGACATTCAGACCATAGCACCAGGTGTAAGACGGATTCATTTGTTTGACTAGCAAATGTTTACAAATAGTTTTTACTTCCACAGAGTTTGTGCTGTTTCATGGTTTTCCTGAAACATGAGTTACTCTTGGATTATCCTTGAGATATATTTCTCTCCTATGAGAAAAACAACAGTGTATGATGATAAACTACATCATCATAGGGGGACTAACGCTTGGCTTCAGTGTCAAGGAGACATAAGGGACTGGTGGGGACTATGACACACTGGGGATGAATTCCTTCCTCAAAGGAGATACCAGCTTCTCAACTCCACGGCATTAGTGTTCATCTCCTCCTCTTCATCCTCTTCTCCTCCTCCTTTTCTTCTTTTTAGGAGAGTAATATAAGCTGGATAGCTGATCTGGATTTTATGTGAACTCCTAATCTTTAAATGTTGGCTCAACTAAAAAAGTACCGTGCAGGCCAAACTCAAAATATGCCAGTCGGATTTTGTTTATAGTTCATCAGTTTGTGTTCCCTGTGTGAGAACTGTGTAAGGTTCTTGGGAATAAGTAGCTTGTTTTAAGAATCATAACAATATTCTCCATGATTCCTTAATTATGTTATTATCCTTCCTATTTTACAGATAAAAATGAGGTTCAGATAGAAATAACTTGTCTGAGAGTCTGAAGGTCTCTCCCTCTTTCCCCAAGAAAATAGTACTGAAATCACAGGGCTTTTGTAAACATTTAGAGGTAATATCTGCAAAAGTTGTTTTGCAAACCATAACACATGGTATTGATGTTTATTTATAAAGTGACAAAGGAGAGCTTCTGTAATCTCTGGAAGGGTTGGGGAGAGAGACAATCACTTGTTTTCTTGGCAGAGATGGACTTTGATACGGCCCTTCCCAGAAGACTGGAACTTTAGAGATGTGGACAAAGAGGGCATTTCAGGCAGAGGAAACTGCCTGGGCCAAGGCCAGGGTGTTATTTCCTGAACTGTTTCTGGGAAGCCCATTGGAGCACAGGGTTTGAGAAATGCTGGCCTAGTTGTATGTAGCTCAAGAGTCCATTTAGGGAACTGAGTGTAAATATGGAAATGGGTGTCCTGGACACATGTTGGAAGAGGTAGAAAATTGCCAAATTGGAGAGGGTCTGAAGGGCCAGGCTGGAGAATTTGAGCTTTATTCTGTAGGAAATAGGCATCATCAGAGGTTTGGGGCAGGCAAGAGATGTGCTTGTATTTGAGTTTAAGGAGGAATAATCTTCTTTAATAGTGACAGGCATGATGGAGAGCTATGGGGAACTGACCAGAAGCTGGGAAGCCAGTTTGTCCATCTAGGAAGTCACTCAACAAGAACAAATGAAGTGTGAGATTGGGAAAACTCTTCCATAATCTTTCTCTTATCTCTTATCTTCTCTTATCTTCAATGGATTTTTTATGTTTCTTGTACATAATAAGGAGGTATTTGGATCTAGGCTGTAGACTTCTTCAGGAGAACCTGAAGGACTTTTGCATTATTGAATTTCATCCTTCGATCACCAGCTGTTTAAAGGAGAAAAGTGAAAGCTCTGGACAGAGTGGTAAACATAAGTTTTTGTTTGGAAAAATTTAACTGTGTGAAGAAAAATCCATATTGGTGGTACTACTCGATGTTCTGATGTTCTTGAAATCCGGTGCATTAGATTTGTGTGCTGTCCCTACAGTGGTATGCTAGTTTAGGCTGTCGGTGGGAAGCTCTCAAACTCTACACCCCACGCCTAACCTTTTTTTTAGTGGCAGTAATTACTCTCTGCTTTATTCACTTGCTTCAGAATATTATCCGGTCTAGCAATTTATATGAACTTATTTTCTTACCATCATTTTGGAGTTGCTTAGGATGTTTTAGTTGTGGATTTTTTTTTTTTTTTTTTTGCGGTACGCGGGCCTCTCACTGTTGTGGCCTCTCCCGTTGCGGAGCACAGGATCCGGACGCGTAGGCTCAGCGGCCATGGCTCGCGGTCCCAGCTGCTCCGCGGCGTGTGGGATCCTCCTGGACCGGGGCACGAACCCGTGTCCCCTGCATCGGCAGGTGGACTCTCAACCACTGCGCCACCAGGGAAGCCCCAGTTGTGGATGGTTTTTAATGTTTCCTTTCCCCTGTAGGATTCTTTAATCTAACAGATCATAACTCATCTGCTTCTGTTGAAAGTTGGTTTTCCAGGTCTGCTACACACAGGCTCTTGGAAAAGACACAGTCAAAAGACTATCTTTGTGATCTGTTATTCCCATGTGTAGGTCAGCATTCCGCATCCATAGATGTTTAAATGTAGATGTCTGATAACTCTTTGTAAGTCTCTAATTTCTACTTTAGTTTGTAAATAGTCATCTCAAGAGAAAACCAGGAAAAAAAAATCCCGAGTGGAGGGAGTTTCTGCAGATGGATTCAGATTAGCATTATTCATTAACCTCAGCAGTCTGTGCTGGTTAATAATCGTTAGCACACTGCACTTTGGGAGATTACTTATTAGGTGGTATAAATGTCCCTTCAAAGACATTCTTGCTATTTCATTTAAAAGGCAATGAATTAGCTCTGGACGTCTTCCATCTATAATTTCTATCTAGTGGAACTGCGCTTCTACATAACATATTAGATTTTAGTGCTGGGAAAATTTCACCATCAAGTAGCATCTTGTTTCTCTAGCGAGGGAAAGAATTGAAGACAAGGACAGTGTCAGGAGTGATGATAAAATTTACATATTATTTTTTGACACAAATTGTTCTAAATTTATTTTTAAAGTATCAAGTAAGTACATATTTAGATCAGGAAATATATACAATTTGACACATCATTTGAAAATAACTCAAATTTTATGGTATGCAGTGTAATAGTTTAAATTCTAAAGACATTCAGACCTGGGTTCTGTCTGCTCTCAGTCACCTGTTAGATGTGACTTGGGTAAATTACTCAACCTCTATGAGCCTCAATTTCCTCAGTGCAAAAGGAGGATAATAACAGTGATGCTATACGATGTTTTTGAAGGTTAAATATACAGTGCTCGAAAAACCCTTTGCAGAGTACATGGCTCAGGGTAGGCCCTTAATAAATGGTGGTTATAATTATTATTCAATCAAATTCTTCTAGGAATTAATCTATTCCTTGTTTTTAAGTTTGATGTATAATTTTGGAATAAATTCTTTTAGACATTACTTTGTAGAGTTTGAAATGAGAATGACTAGTTTAGAATTCAGGTTCTATCATTTGTTTAATTGTGTGATCATGGACAAGTCATTCGTTCATCCCCACATTCATCTACTTGTACATTTATTCAGTGTAATTTGTTGCCATTCTATGCCAGGTTTGAGATACTGGGGATAAAGAGCTGAAGAAGAAAGACAAGGCTTTTATCCATATAATGCTTACATTTAAATAAAACACGTGAAACAAACAAAAATATAACAAAATAAATACAAAGTAATATAATAAAATACTTTGAAATGATGTTATAAAGAAAATAAAAACAGGCCATTATGTTGGCAGGTAATTGGGAGGGATAGCACTAGATAGAGTTGCAAGGTCTGAGAAGATGTATTTCACTTAAGACTTGATTCACAAAACAGCCAAACATGCAGGGATCTGTGAGAAGAATATTCTAGAGAGAACTATTGGGGAAGGCCATGTACACCATGGACGAGTTTGGATGCAATTTTAAGAATAATAGGAAGTCACTGGAAAATTTTAATCAGGAGAAAGGCATGTTCTGATTTTTATTATTTAATCTTTTGGGGGATCTTTTTCTTACATGTAAAAAGTGGACCATAATGGTAGTTACCAGATAGGATACCAGAGGATTACAAGAATAGTGCAAATAAAGCACTTGGCACTGGCATATATAACCACAAAGTAAAGGCTGACCATTGTTATTTTTGTGTAATTGATGTTGGTTTTAGTACAGCTGCTTTGGACTGAATTGTGCCCCCCCATTCATAAGTTGAAGTGCTAACCCTGCATTGTGACTGTATTTGAGATAGGGCCTTTAGGAGGTAACTGAGGTTAAATGAGATCATAAGTGTAGGGCCCTTATCCGATGGGCTGGTGCTCTATTTTTTTTTATTTGAATTTTATTTTATTTATTTATTTTTATAAAGCAGGTTCTTATTAGTTATCTGTTGTATACATTAGTGTATATATGTCAATCCCAATCTCTCAATTCATCCCACCACCACCTCCTCCCCATTCTGCCCTGGCTTTCCCTCATGGAGTCCATATGTTTGTTCTCTACATCTGTGTCTCTATTTCTGCCTTGCAAACCAGTTCATCTGTACCATTTTTCTAGATTCCACATATATACGTTAATAAACGATATTTGTTTTTCTGTTTCTGATGTACTTCACTCTGTATGACAGTCTCTAGGTCCATGCATGTCTCTACAAATGACCCAATTTCGTTCCTTTTTATGGCTGAGTAATATTCCATTGTATATATGTACCTCATCTTCTTTATCCATTTGTCTGTCGATGGGCATTTAGGTTGCTTCCATGACCTGACTATTGTAAATAGTGCTGCAATGAACATTGAGGTGCATGTGTCCTTTTGAATTATGGTTTTCTCAGGGTATATGCCCAGTAGTGGGATTGCTGGTTCGTATGGTAATTTATTTTTAGTTTTTTAAGGAACATCCATACTGTTCTCCATAGTGGCTGTATCAATTTACATTCCCACCAACAGTGCAAGAGGGTTCCCTTTTCTCCACACCCTCTCCAGCAGTTGTCGTTTGTAGATTTTCTCATGATGCCCATTCTAGCTGGTGCGAGGTGATACCTCATTGTAGTTTTGATTTGCATTTCTCTAATAATTAGTGATGTTGAGAAGATTTTCATGTGCCTCTTGGCCATCTGTACGTCTTCTTTGGAGAAATGTTTATTTACGTCTTCTGCCCATTTTCTGATTGGATTGTTTGTTTTTTTGATATTGAGCTGAATGAGCTGTTCATATATTTTGGAGATTAATTCTTTGTCCGTTGATTTGTTTGCAAATATTTTCTCCCATTCTGAGGTTTGTCCTTTTTGTCTTGTTTATGGTTTCCTTTGCTATGCAAAAGCTTTTAAGTTTCATTAGGTCCCATTTGTTTATTTTTGTTTTTATTTCCATTACTCTAGGAGGTGCGTCAAAAAAGATCTTGCTGTGATTTATGTCACAGAGTATTCTTCCTATGTTTTCTTCTAACAGTTTTCTAGCGTCCAGTCTTACATTTAGGTCTTTAATCCATTTGAGTTTATTTATTTATTTATTTATTTATTTATTTATTTATTTATTTATTTGCAGTATGCGGGCCTCTCACTGTTGTGGCCTCTCCCGTTGCAGAGCACAGGCTCCGGACGCGCAGGCTCAGCGGCCATGGCTCACGGGCCCAGCCGCTCCGCGGCATGTGGGATCTTCCCGGACCGGGGCACGAATCCGTGTCCCCTGCATCGGCAGGCGGACTCTCAACCACTGCGCCACCAGGGAAGCCCCATTTGAGTTTATTTTTGTGTATGGTGTTAGGGAATGTTCTAATTTCATTCTTTTACATGTAGCTGTCCAGTTTTCCCAGCACCACTTATTGAAGAGACTGTCTTTTTTCCATTGTATATTCTTGCCTCCTTTGTCATAGATTAGTTGACCATAGGTGCATGGGTTTATCTCTGGGCTTTCTATCCTGTTCCATTAATCTATATTTCTGTTTTTGTGCCAGTACCATATTGTCTTGATTACTGTAGCTTTGTAGTATAGTCTGAAGTCAGGGAGTCTGATTCTTCCAGCTCTGTTTTTTTCCATCAACATTGCTTTGGCTATTAGGGGTCTTTTGTGTCTCCATACAAATTTTAAGATTTTTTGTTCTAGTTCTGTAAAAAAAAAAATGCCATTGGTAATTTGACAGGGATTGCACTGAATCCGTAGATTGCTTTGGGTAGTATAATCATTTTCACAATATTGATTCTTCCAATCCAAGAACATGGTATATCTCTCCATCTGTTTGTGTCATCTTTGATTTCTATCATCAGTGTCTTATAATTTTCTGCATACAGGTCTTTTGTCTCCTTAGGTAGGTTTATTCCTAGGTATTTTATTCTTTTTGTTGCAGTGGTGAATGGGATTGTTGCCTTAATTCTCCTTCTGATCTTTCGTTGTTAGCGTATAGGAAGGTAAGAGATTTCTGTGCATTAATTTTGTATCCTGCAACTTTACCAAATTCATTGATTAGCTCTAGTAGTTTTCTGGTGGCATCTTTAGGATTCTCTATGTATAGTATCATGTCATCTACAGTGACAGTTTTACTTCTTATTTTCCAATTTGTATTCCTTTTATTTCTTTTTCTTCTCTGATTGCTGTGGCCAGGACTTCCAAAACTATGTTGAATGATAGTGGTGAGAGTGCACATCCTTCTCTTTTTCCTGATCTTAGAGGAAATGCTTTCAGTTTTTCACCATTGAGAATGATGTTTGTTGTGGTTTTGTCATATATGGCCTTTATTATGTTGAGATAGGTTCCCTCTATGGCCACTTTCTGGAGAGTTTTTATCATGCATGGGTGTTGAATTTTGTCAAAAACTTTTTCTGCATCTATTGAGATGATCATATGGTTTTTTTTATTCAATTTGTTAATATGGTGTATCACATTGATTGATTTGCGTATATTGAAGAATCCTTGCATCCCTGGGAAAAACCCCACTTAATCATGGTGTATGAACCTTTTAATGTGTTGTTGGATTTTGTTTGCTAGTATTTTGTTGAGGATTTTTGCATCTATATTCATCAGTGATATTGGTCTGTAATTTTCTTTGTATGATTTTGGTATCAGGGTGATGGTGGCCTTGTAGAATGAGTTTGGGACTGTTCCTTCCTCTGCAATTTTTTGGAAGAGTTTGGGAAGGATGGGTGTTAGTTCTCTAAATGTTTGATAGAATTCATCTGTGAAGCCATCTGGTCCTGGAGTTTTGTTTGTTGGAAGATTTTTAATCACAGTTTCAATTTCAGTGCTTGTGATTGGTATGTTCATATTTTCTATTTCTTCCTGGTTCAGTCTTGGAAGGTTGTACCTTTCTAAGAATTTGTCCATTTCTTCCAGGTTGTCCATTTTATTGGCATAGAGTTGCTTGTAGTAGTCCCTTATGATGCTTTGTGTTTCTGCGGTGTCTGTTGTAACTTCTCCTTTTCCATTTCTAATTTTATTGATTTGAGTCCTCTCCCTCTTTTTCTTGATGAGTCTGGCTAATGGTTTATCAATTTTGTTTATCTTCTCAAAGAACCAGCTTTTAGTTTTATTGACCCTTGCTATTGTTTTCTTTGTTTCTACTTATTTCTACTCTGATCTTTATGATTTCTTTCCTTCTACTAACTTTGGGTTTTGTTTGTTCTTCTTTCTCTAGTTCCTTTAGGTGTAAGGCTAGATTGTTTATTTGAGATTTTTCTTGTTTCTTGAGGTAGGACTGTATTACTGTAAACTTCTCTCCTAGAACTGCTTTTGCTGCATCCCATAGATTTTCGATCATCGTGTTTCCGTTGTCATTTGTTTGTAGGTATTTTTTGATTGCCTCTTTGTTTTCTTCAGTGATCTCTTGGTTATTTAGTAACGTATTGTTTAGCTTCCATGTGTTTGTGTTTTTTACGTTTTTTTCCCTGTAAGTGATTTCTAATCTCATAGGGTTGTGGTCAGAAAAGATGCCTGATATGATTTCAATTTTCTTAAATTTACCGAGGCTTGATTTGTGACCAAAGATGTGATCTATCCTGGGGAATATTCCGTGTGCACTTGAGAAGAAAGTGTAATCTGCTGTTTTCGGATGGAATGTCCTATAAGTATCACTTAAATCTCTCTGGACTTTTGTGTCATTTAAAGCTTATGTTTCCTTATTAATTTTCTGTCTGGATGATCTGTCCATTTGTGTTAGTGAGGTGTTAAAGTCCACCGCTATTACTGTGTTACTGTCGATTTCCTTTTTTATAGCTGTTATCATTTGCCTTATGTATTGAGGTGCTCCTATGTTGGGTGCATATATATTTGTAATTGTTATATATCTTTTTCTTGGATTGATCCCTTGATCATTATGTAGTGTCCTTCCTTGTCTCTTATAATATTCTTTATTCTAAGGTCTATTTTATCTGATATGAGTATTGCTACTCCAACTTTCTTTTGATTTCCATTTGCATGGATTATCTTTTTCCATTCCCTCACTTTCAGTCTCTATGTGTCCCTAGGTCTGAAGTGTGTCTCTTGTAGACAGCATATGTACAGGTTTTGTTTTTGTATCCATTCAGCGAGCTTGTGTCTTTTGGTTGGAGCGTTTAATCCATTCACATTTAAGGTGTTATTCATATATATGTTCTATTACCATTTTCTTAATTGTTTTGGGTATGTTTTTATAGGTCCTTTTCTTCTCTTGTGTTTCCTACTTAGAGAAGTTCCTTTAGCATTTGTTGTACAGCTGGTTTGGTGGTGCTGAATTCTCTTAGCTTTTGCTTGTCTGTAAAGCTTTTGATTTCTCCATTGAATCTGAATGAGATCCTTGCCGGGTAGAGTATTCTTGGTTGTAGGTTCTTCCCTTTCATCACTTTAAATATATCATGCCATTCCCTTCTGGCTTGTAGAGTTTCTGCTGAGAAATCAGCTTATGGGAGTTCCCTTGTATGTTATTTGTCATTTTTCCCTTGTTGCTTTTAATAATTTTTCTTTGTCTTATTTTTTGTCAGTTTGATTACTGTGTGTCTCGGCATGTTTTCCTTGGGTTTTTCCTGCTTGGGACTCTCTTCACTTCCTGGACTTGGGTGGCTGTTTCGTTCCCATGTTAGGGAAGTTTTTGACTGTAATCTCTTCAAATATTTTCTTGTGTCCTTTCTCTCTCTCTTCTCCTTCTGGGACCCCTATAATGCGAATGTTGTTGCATTTAATGTTGTCCCAGAGGTCCTTTAGGCTGTCTTCATTTCTTTTCATTCTTTTTTTCCTTATTCTGTTCTGTAGCAGTGAATTCCACCATTCTGTCTTCCAGGCCACTTATCTGTCCCTCTGCCTCAGTTATTCTGCTATTGATTCCTTCTAGTGTATTTTTCATTCCAGTTATTGTATTGTTCATCTCTGTTTGTTTGTTCTTTAATTTTTCTAGGTCTTTGTTACACATTTCTTGCATCTTCTCGATCTTTGCCTCCATTCATTTCCTGTGGTCCACTATCATTATTCTGAATTTTTTTTCTGGAAAGTTGCCTATCTCCACTTCATTTAGTTATTTTTCTGGGGTTTAATCTTGTTCCTTCATCTGGTACATAGTCGTCTCTCTTTTCATTTTGTCTGTCTTTCTGTGAATGTGGTTTTCCTTCCACAGGCTGCAGTATTGTAGCTCTTCTTGCTTCTGCTGTCTGTCCTCTGGTGGATGAGGCTATCTAAGAGGCCTGTGCAAGCTTCCTGATGGGAGGGACTGGTAGTGGGTAGAGCTGGGTGTTGCTCTGGTGGGCAGAGCTCAGTAAAACTTTAATCTGCTTGTCTGCTGATGGGTGGGGCTGAGTTCCCTCCCCGTTGGTTGTTTGGCCTGAGGCAACCCAGCACTGTAGCCTATAGGTTCTTTGGTGGGGCTAATGGCGGACTCCAGGAAGGTTCATGCAAAGAGTACTTCCCAGAACTTCTGCTGCCAGTGTCCTTGTCCTCAAGGTGAGACACAGCCACCTCCCGCTTCTGCAGGAGACCCTTCAGCACTAGCAGGTAGGTCTGGTTCCGTCTCCTATGGGGTCACTTCTCCTTCCCCTGGGTCCTGATGCACACACCACTTTTTGTGTGCCCTCCAAGAGTGGAGTCTCTGTTCCCCCAATAATGTCAAATTCCTGCAATCAAATCCTGCTAGCCTTGAAAGTCTGATTCTCTGGGGATTCCTCCTCCCGTTGCCGGACCCCCAGGTTAGGAAGCCTGACGTGGGGCTCAGAGCCTTCACTCCAGTGGGTGGACTTCTGTGGTGTAATTGTTTTCTAGTTTGTGAGTCACCCACCCAGTGGTTATGGGATTTGATTTTACTGTGACTGCACCTCTCCTACCATCTCATTGTAGCTTCTCCTTTGTCTTTGGATGTGGGGTATCTTTTTTGGTAAGTTCCAGTGTCTTCCTGTTGATGATTGTTCAGCAGTTAGTTGTGATTTTGGCGCTCTTCTGGGCTGGTGCTGTTATAAGACTAGGAAGAGACACAGAACTTTATTGGCGATGAGTTTGGATGGAGTGATCTCTAGGCTTACGTGGTTTTCTATGTGAGGAGCGGCAAGCATCTGGGGAGACACACTGGCCAGGGATAGAGGCATTGTCCAAGGTTGTGAACGAGGAACAAGGTTTATTTTAGCTAATACTCTGAGCACGTGAACTAAGCAGTCATGACTTCTAGGTTCATTAGCTGTGAAGCAATGCTTTACAAGTCTGGCTGCATATACAATAACTGGGAGAATTTTCAAAATCACAGATTCCTGGATTCTGCCTACAGAGATTTTGATTTAGTAGTTCAGTAATAGAGCCCTGTAATACGTATTTTTGACACAATATCTCAAACTCTCTGCTAAGTTTGAAATGTACTGGTTTTAGAATATTTCTCAGTAACCTAAAATGATGTCGTAATGTGTGTTCAAACATATCAGACTTGTATCTAGAGAACACCAGTCCCTAGGAAATTCTGATTATTTAAACTTAGAGTTTATGAGTTTATTTTAAATGAAGTTCTGCTATGTAAAACATGCTTTTAAGAGGTTTATAGGATGGTTTTGTACATGTCCTCTGGACATAGAATTTATAGACTGAAATCCCAGTGACACTACTTACTAGCCATGCAATGTTGGGCAAATTATTTGACTCATTTTATTCATCTATAAATGGGATGATGATGCCCCAAATCCTAGAACAAATCTGATTAACACCAGCATAAAAAGAAATATAAAATCTGAAGAGTCCCATAACTATTAAATTAATTGAATCCATAATTAAAAACTTTCCCACAGATTAAACTCCAGCTCAGGTGACTTCACTAGTTTATTCCAGAAAATAATAAGAAATAATGTCAATCTTATACAAACTCTTTCAGATTAAGGAAAAGGAGAGAATACTTTCCATCTTTTTTTTTTTTTTTTTTTTGGCGGTACGCGGGCCTCTCACCGCTGCGGCCCCTCCGGTTGCGGAGCACAGGCTCCGGATGCGCAGGCTCAGCGGCCGTGGCTCACGGGCCCAGCCGCTCCGCGGCACGTGGGATCTTCCCGGACCGGGGCACGAACCCGTGTCCCCTGCATCGGCAGGCGGACTCTCAACCACTGCGCCACCAGGGAAGCCCTTTCCATCTTTTTAATGAAGTTTGCAAAACAGTTATAAACCCTGAGAAGCATAGTACAAAAAAAGAGTTATTATTGGTCACTCTCAATCATTGTACAAAATAGTTAACATTAGCAGGCCTGAGATGCAATCCTTAGAAAGTCCTGCTTGCAAGGTTGGTGTTTGGCTAGCAACTGGAAAATTGGATTTCAGGAGTAGTCTCACCATTCCCTGGCTGACAAGAGTGAATGGTGGACCTAAACTGTTTGTACAAACAACATGGTTAGTCTGGAAATCTGGAATTTTAGTATGTGCTAGGAAGAGTACCTATGGGACCAGTCCGGGATAAAGACCCTGGGCACTGAGGCTCTAATGAGCTTCCCTGGTGGACAACACTTCTGCTGTGTTGTCACAATGAAATGCTGGAGGAATTAAGCATGTCCTGTTTGACTCAACCGGGAGAGGACTCTTGAAACTTGTTCCTGGTTTAGTCCATTCTTCACCCCTTGTGGTTTTTCCCTTTGTTGAATTTGCTTTGTATCCTTTTGCTTGTATAACTAAATACTGAATCCTGTGAGTCCTTCTAGGAAGTCATAAAACCTGCAGGTACCCTTGGAGACCCCCAACAGATTCATGCCCTATAGCTTTAACCAAGTCAATAAGTCATGAAAAAGCAATAAAAGATATAAGAATTATTTGCATATGATCATGTGTGTAGAATTAAAAAAATAAGTTTAGCAGGGTTGCTAGGTACATCATCAAAATTTTTCAAATTGGCAATGTTTCTGTATAACAGTGAAAGATTATAGGATAATCCAGTAGCATCAAATAGTATTAAGGACCCTAGAGTAAATCTAATAGATGTGTAAAACTCTTCACAGAAAAATATAAAATATTACTGAGAGAAATTAAAGAAGCCCTAATTATTTCAATGGATGTGCCATAGTCATGGATTAGAAGATTCAATATAATAAATATGAAAACTCTTCCCAGATTGATTTAGAGGTTCAGTGAAATGTCAATTAAAATTCGAATAATTTTTTAGTGGAAAGTGTCAAGCTGATTTTAAAATTTAAATGGAAATGCCAAGGACCAAATTAGCTAAGATTCCTTTGAAGAACAAGATAGGATGACTCATTTTATTCCATAGTGTCATAAATAAAAATATATGTATATGTATATATACAGATTGCATATATGTCTATGTATATATATGTACACATATATTTTTATTTGTGACAATGATTTCATTATGGTGAAGCAGGGAAAGAATAGTCGTCTCAATTAATGTGCTGAGTCAATTGTTTATCCATATGGAAAACAATATCCTAGATCCCACAGAAATCATCCCAGATGAGTTATAGGCATAAATATGAAAAAGTAAAACAATAAATAATAAAGCTTCTAGAAGAGGACTATTCAGTAGAACTTTCTGTGATGACAGAAATGTTCTATAACTGTGCTGGCCTTTACAGTAGCCACTAGACCTGTGTGCCTATTGAGCCCTTGAAATGTTGCTAGTGTGAATGAGAAACTGCACTTTTATTCCTTAAAAATTTTAGTTGATAGAAATTTAAATTTAAATAGCCACATGTAGCTAGTGGCTATAGTAATGCACAGTGCAGTTATGGAGTATATTATAGGAGACTATCTTTATAACGTTGAAATGAGGAAAGATTTCTTAAAGAGGACAGCAAATGAGCAATTAAAAAGGGAAATATAATGAATTAGACTACATTAAAATTAATAATTTTTGTTCATGAAAATTAGACCATGAGATAATAGTACTGTCTTATCAGAATATTAAAATTCAAAACACTTAAAAAATACCAAGGGTTAGTGATGATGCAACAGGAATCTTCATACCCTGCTGGTAGGCATGTAAGTTAGTTCAGCCACTTTGGGAAACAATTTGGTATTTGTGTCCTAAAGTTGAAGATATGTGTACCCTATAACTCAAATCCGTATTCTCCCAACAGCAACATAAGCACATGTGCTCTAAATGACATGCCTAAGGATAGTCGAAGCAGTAATATTAGTTATAGCCCAAACCAAGAAAAAACCCAAATAACCATCATGAGTAAAACATATGTATAAATTATGGTAGGTTCATACAATGGAATTTTTTATAGTAATAAAAATGAATGAACTACAACCACACAAATAAACATAGATTAATCTTACAGATATAGAGTAAAAGGAGGGAGACTAAAGAGAGTATATAGGGCTTCCCTGGTGGCGAAGTGGTTGAGTCCGCCTGCCGATGCAGGGGACACGGGTTCGTGCCCCGGTCCGGGAAGATCCCACATGCCGCGGAGCGGCTGGGCCCGTGAGCCATGGCCGCTGAGCCTGCGCGTCCGGAGCCTGTGCTCCGCAACGGGAGAGGCCACAACAGTGAGAGGCCCGCGTGCCGCAAAAGGAAAAACCAAAAAAAAAAAAAAAAAAAACCCCAAAATAAAGAGAGTATATAATGTCTTATTCCACTTACATGACATTCAAAAACAGGGAAAACGGAACTGTGGGCTTAGAAGTCAGGATAGTAGTTGTCTTGGTTGAGGAGTGAAGAGTAGTGATTGGAAAGGGGCCTGAGGGAAACTTCTGGGCTGCTGGTGTTTTATTTCTTCACCTGGTAACTGGTTACATGGATATGTTTGCTATGTGATGATACATTGAGCTATGCAATTATGTTTCGTACACTTTTCTGAATATATGCTTTACCTCCATAAAAATACAATTAATGAACAAATTAGATAATAAAAAGTGAGCTGCAAAATAGACTAAATATAGATATTAAGACACTTCATCTCAAATGTATAAAGAACATGCACTCGTTTCAGAAATAATAAGTAATATTATATCCTTCTGTTAATATCAGTGTCCACGTCCATGTTAGGTCAGGTTTTGGCTGATGGTGCGGGACGCACAGGTGTGCCAGCTCAGCTGGGCAGGAGAGAACAGGGTTGGCTTTCACACAGTGGGCGCTGCGAGGCAGGCCAGCAGGTGGGTAGCTGGTATCTGGGAGGCCTGGCAGTGGTCTGAGGACAGATGCCCTGGCTGGTGGCTTAGGACTCTCAAACTGGCAGCAGGCAGGCAGTGAGTGTCCAAGCCGGCAGGTGGTCGATGCAGGGAAGACTTACAGCAGGTAGTACTGACCAGGCCATGGTAATAGGGCTCAGGGATGGCTTCCATATCCTGAGAGGAATGGGAGGGAAGAGATGCGATTCAATTCCCAGAGGAATATGGTACAAGTCAGGAAATCAGGAGGCAATTCAGTTCTTGAAAATAGAGTTCTTGAGGTAGAGGTTTGGTCATGAGTCTCAGAGCCTGGAGCTATTTTGAGTCTACAGGTGAGAGGCTGGGCAGCTTGGAGGCTAGGAGAGGGAACTTGGCTGATATACAATTTTTAGTACCCAGGAAAAAAATAATAGAAACATAAAATATTAGAACTGGAGGAGAACTTACAGCTCGCCAAATTCAACTCCCTCATTTTATAGGAAAGGAGACTAATATTATTGAAGACCACCCATTAATTCCTTTTTATAAGCAAATCCATCTGATCCTCGTAACTACCATGTGAAATAATAGTATTTTCTTTATTTTACACCTGGGTCAGAGAAGTTAAGTAACTTCCTCTGTGTCAGACAGCACCGTTAGTGCTATTTCCACTTTGTCAACTAGCAAGTTATGGCATAGTGGGGTCCAAAATTCAGCCCTCTTGACTTGTAGGGTTATTCTATTTCCAACTTGATAGAAATGACTGTAATTTTATTTACGTGGATTGACTGAAAAGGAGTGAATTAAAATTTCAATACCTCTCCTATCTCACTTGAGCTGAAAACATGGGTTGACTGATAATTTAAATGGGAAGCACTGGTTTCCTGTATTTGAGGGTTGTTGAAAATCTGATTTGTGCCCAAAATGGCCTCAAAGGCCTCACATACAGAGGGATGCTTGAATGTATCATACTGCATCTTTGGGTACCAGTTGAATTTTACGTGTTCAACTTTTAGGTCAGGAAAACCAGAGCATGTAAAGCCAAAAAAAAAAAAAAAAGAAAGAAAAGGAAAAAATCAAGTAGGAAACTCTAGCCAGCTATTCTGAAGTTCTTTCTGGATGAGAAGTTGAGGTGATGGACTGGGGGATGCTAATGACAGCCTTGCAGCCTACGACGATCACAGACCTATTAGCCCTGCGGTAGGAGTGGCGAAGACAATGGAAGCGCTCTGCTGGGATAGAGGAGGAGAAATTTCCAAAGCCACCTGAAAAGCGAAATAATTACAGAGAGTCACCTGAAATTTAGCCAGAAACATAGCATGGACCAGTCGCTTAACACCTTTATTCATCCTGTCTGAATTGCAGATAAAAGCTTTTTGTCTACCTACCTTATGGAGACACAAGAATACATGTAATTTTTGTTGTAAGATTCTTCCAACTATTTCACAGAAAACCTATCTAAAGACAATGTATTGTTATTACCTTTTCTTTCTGCTTTGTGTCTAGGGAGATTTTGAAAGATGCTACAAATGGATTAGGTGGGTCAGGGATAAAATGTACCCCATCCTCCAGGAGCTTGAAATCTATAGACCACAGATCATTTTCTCCCCCAGCAGCTACATGTAGAAATGGAAATGAATACATAATAATATGTATATAATGTCAAGAGATGTCACTGCATTGTTATATTGTGTTAAAACCCTTGCATTAGTCCTGTGAGTTTTTATCCTGGAAGTTTCTTTTTCTTTGTGATGCCAAATACTTGAATTCCCCTGAACGCCTGGAGATTTGGAAGATTCTGTTTAGTGTATTATCAAAAAACATATAGACATTCCATTTCATTCCAGTTTTGGAACAGGTGTCATAAATAAACAAAATGCCCCAGGGGTAAGAAACATGTGGTTCTCTCTGTCCAGATTGCATTTTCTCACATGATAAAATGTACTTACATAGAGAAAAATATTCACGACTTTGGTGTGAAAAAGAGACTGTGCCTGCTTGATGATGAACTCTTGATACCCAAACTAGGGTCTAGAGACAAGGTGGGGTGGTAGCAACTGTGGTTATTACTCACCATATGGAAACATGGGTCCAGTTTAGATATATTTTTCAATTTTTCAAGAAAATTCAGAAATTTCCAGTTTTAATGTGCAATATCCTCTTTTTCAAACATTAGCAATACACTAAAAATCTTTTGAAATACTCTTTAGGGCAAATATAACATACCTGTGTGTCAAATTCTGTTTACAGATCTCTGTCTTCAGTCTTTGAGGTAAAATCTTGGTGAGAAATTTGGATTTTAGTAGTGTGCAATGGGAAGCCATTGAATAATTTTGGTAGCACTGATACAGTCTTATTTATATTTCCAAAAGAACCTCCTGGCCACAGTGTGGAGAGTGGCTTCTAGGTGGGCAAGAGTAAAAGAAGGTCATGGCCTTCGTCCAAGTGAGAGTTGATGGGCCTTGGTATGTGGAGGTAGCAATGGGAGTAGATGAATTTGAGTTACAATCAATAGAAACAAGAGGAATCATGGATGTCACATAGATTTGGGGCTGAAGCAGGGTAGATGGTGGTGCCGTCTACTGAGATGGTGAAGAGGGAAAGGATTTAAGTTCCAGGTAGGAGCAGAACTCAATTCTGGATAAGTTCTTCCTCTAATTTCTTACATTGCATGCTTAGTTGACTTATTATTTCTTTAAAAATTGATAGCATTTCTGTTTGACCCTGTCAAGGTTGTCATTTTTATTTTTTGGTGGTTTTCCTTCAATGGTCTATCATAATTTTTATTTCCTTTATGATCCAAACTCGTTGAGGAGAATATTTTAAAATAGCTAAGTGGTTCTGGCTTTGTTATTGACTTTTATTGCATCGTGGTTAGAAAATGGAGTCTGTTCAAAATCTCCTTTTATAAATTAATCAAGATTTTCTTTGTATCTAGTAGAAAACTGGTTCTTTTGGAAAGAAGTACATATTTTATATCAAATTTATTTTACCAAGGCTTCAATATCTCAGAAGGCTAATTAGAGTTTCTTACTCAGATCTACTTCAAGAAAGAATTATTGTTCTATTTAAACTAATGGTTGATTCTCTCAGTGAAAATAGCTAATACAAAATTAATCTCATGAGGTTATGTCATACCGTTTTCCACATGTGAGTTTTCAAATGAATACAGTGAACATTTCCTACAGAACTATTTACTTTAGATCCGACTTTGACAAAGGTGGGTTCATTTTGGACCTTGTCCAAAGAAGTTTGCCCTCTTCCAAGGGGTGGAAGCAACTGGAGGCTACAGTGTTACAGGGAGTCTTCAGGACATTCTCGTCTCAGGACTCTGTTCCCAGCCTTACACCACCTGCTGGTTCCAGAATGTGCTGCTCTTTCTATCACAGACGATTCTTTCTCAAGTGTGTACTTATTGTGATGCCCTCAGCTGCTTGAATCTCCTCTTTCTTTCACAAACCCTCATTTCTGTGAGTTCTTTGAGAGCATCTATGAAGTCCTGAATCTCATGCACATACGTTTCTTGGAACCTCCCTTTCTAATGAAATATCTTGCAGCTGCTCTGCAATAGAGTGACAGTCTTGTTACGGCCACTTCTAATGGGTTCTTTTAACCTCTTTTGTTTTTAGTTAAGCAGATGAGCAGAGGAAACTCTTGCCAAACTCCTATTTATCATTGTGTTCACCATTTTTTTTTTCTCTTCAGTTTTCTTTCCTCCTTAGGTTCCTATCTGAAACTACTTGGGAAAGTATAAAGTGTTTATTTCATAAGCATACGTAATATTTTATACTCATTGTAATAAGCTATTCAACAGTAAACCTGTTTGTCTATTCTATACTATTTTGGACTTCAGTTTACACATTTGTATATTCTCTCTGTGAAGAGTTGAACTCAATTTTCAGTAGAAAGGGTCTAATGAAGTGCCTTATAGCTAAAGTTCATGTAAGAGAGATTCTGTCTCAGGCAGTTTCTGAAATATCACCAAAGTGAAGGTTGTGCTCAAGGTGAGGCGAAGTAAAGAATTAAATTCAAATTCTTTCCCAAATGGTGACCAATATTTCTAGTGTATATTGAAAATAAAGTAGCCTACCATCTACTAAGTAGGCTTGAATATATTATTATAGGAAAAAAAATAGTATGGGATTTAAATGTCAGCCCAGGAGGAGAGAGGCCTAGGTTAGGTTTCTCGCTTCCTCTGGGCCCCGTTTAGCTGCAGCTCGCTTGTGAAAGAAGCAGTCGGCAGTGGTTTATGGTGCTCAGACATTTCTATGATGAACGCTCACTGAAAATCATTGATGTTTCTGCTTTAACTAGATTTAGCTACTTTGGGTTGAAAGCACTGTGCTGCCTGAAATCCCATTTTACTAAACCTGCCAGTGAGTAAAACCACTGAGTCCTTCAGGAAAATTCTGCTGCACAGTTAGGGGAAGCTGTTAATTACAGCTACAATCAACTCTAAAGCTCGCCTTAAAGGTACAGGAATTCTGCTGCTCCAGATGGTCTTTATAGCCAGCCCTTGTGGTGCCATTCATGTGGTATCACGTGGCTTAGCCTCTTCTGATGTGTGTCCTGGGATCCTGTGATTTTTGTGTCCCCACAAAAATGCTTTGCGAGCAAGCCCACGAATCTTGCAGATATCTTTCTTTTCCATTACTGGGATTCTAGGCTTTTCCCATCTGCCCTCTCTCCCCCTCCCCTTTAGCAAAACAGCTAATTCTTAAAAAAAAAAATCTAAGCCAGCCCCACACTCAATTATTTGTAGAACTGGCCCCTTTGCACAGAATATGTTACCTTGGGAACCAAGACAAATTGTAGGCTTATGGATTATAAAGATTTTTTTTTACCTTAATGAAAATTTAATTTGTTATGAATGGTTCATCATAACATATGCCAAGAAGAGCGTGCCAGAAATAACAATCTGAAGGAACACACGGGATATAACGCTTCCATACTTTTCCAAGAGTAAGAGAGATCATTGAAACAACGCATGTCAGATGCTATTACTGTCATGTTGTTGAGGCCATCTGTTAAAAACCAAGATCAGGACCTGCTGCGTTCATTGAATTTGCAGTTCTGGAAAGGACAATGTCAAATGAAATTAAGTTGATTCTGTTAAGAGGAGAGTACCTGAGGGATTAAAACTTTTTTTTTCAGAAAGATAAGCCCATGTGATTTGTGTAGATGTGTATACAAATATAACGGCCTTTAAAAAAACCCCACTCAAACCTGCATCATTATGCTATTCAGTTTTTGTAACACAAAATTGCAACAGTAGTTCATATATTTAGATACATATTTGAATGTATGCATGTAAAGATGCAGACTATGGATACATATCTGATAAAGTTGCACTGAGAAGACTTGGAGGCTTTCAGAATAGATTAAGGATGATTGTAAAAGAATATCTGATAGTTTATAAATGAAAAAAAGTGTGCTGTGTCCTTTGATACCCTGATGAGGCCTGAAAGTGGAATTTAAGAGTGGTTTTAATGAGATGCTTACTCACTTTTCATCCATTCTTGCTTTTATATTGAAATATCAAGCTGGTTTTATTAAACAATAACTAGGCGGGCCTCCCTGTCTCTTAGAATGTTTCTTTGGGCAGTATCTCAAGTATCCCTGCTAGCATTCCATGTGTCTGTATTCTATGCTTTTTCTCCCCTGTTCTCCCCCAATATACCCTGCCCTCATACAAATAACGAAAGAATAAAAATTATTTTTCTCCTTCTGTTTCTTAACTCTGATCAGCTTCTGTGGCTGGGGTCCTTTAGTAAAAGTTTAGTTGCCTCACGCATTGGTTCTTAATCAGTGGCTAAATGCATCACAGACAATCCTTCCATCTTAGTTTCTTCATCTATAAAATGTTTGGAGTGGATTTAATGATCATTCATGTCCTTTTCATCTCTAGAAGTCCAAGCTCCTAGGAACAATGAAGTACTGCCTATGTCTATAAAGTGATAAAACATGCCCTATTTAAATTTTATCTGAGCAGATGTTGTAGGGTTAATGATACATAGCAAAATTGCCAAGAAAATATAAGACTTCAACAATAAAGTTGGGCATAAATCTTTACTCACTGAAGATCAGGACATGTATCTATGTATCTGTCAAATTTCTTTTAACATCATTAAATGACTTGGATGCATGAGACCTGTTTCTCACTTATTTTCTGTGTATGGGGGTCAGGGCTGTTCCCATGTTAGAATAATCTCAGGGAATTTTTCCCAGTCTTCACTTGCGTGGCAGCTGAGTATGAAGGCAAAAAAAAAGCAAGTTGGGGACCGAGATTAAATGGCTGTGGACCCAGATGGTTAGAACTATATGGCAACACCAAAGCAGTAGAGGAGGCTATGGGGGTGGGGAGAGGAGTTTCACTCTAAGGGTTTTGGATGGGGTTTCTGTTGCTGGAATTTATTATTTAGCATTCTCTTTCCTAGGGCTTCCAAAAGAGGGAGCACAGACACTAAGAACTGTATTTAAATAGACAATAATATCCGAGCAGTTGCCTGATGGTCCTGTCTAAAATGCTGCAGCCCAAGACTTAAGTTGGGAAACTTAAAAGCAGATTCCCAATTCCCTCTCACCTGATAGTTGACCTGCAGGGCAGACCGAGTCTGACTCACCTGGCCACGAATTGGGAATTAATGTCTCTAATTTCACTTTAGTGATCCTGACCATTTGTGCAATGGATCCAGGGTCTGCCTCAGGCTCTGACTCATCTGTAACATTTTATGCCTTAGGTGGGCTCTGGAGAATTCGGCTAGTAAGGGAGAGGACAGTGGTGGAAGCACAGGCAGAAGTTACCCCTGTGGGCAGAGCAGAGACACAGGGAGAAAGGCAGAAATGCCCCCAACCCCAGCAGTTCATATATAAATAGTAAAGATGGTGAATTTGGTTGATGGCTCAGTTTTTTGGTTCTACCCACAACGTTCAGGGAACCTGTTGCTTATTTTCTGTACTGTTTTTAGGATTTATCTTAATGAGATTATACTTGCTTACAAATGGATATTGGGGATCAAAATGATTTAAGCTTTGGGTTTTTTACTTGTAATAAAGAGGAATCTGCTTATGCATTTGTATGGTCAGGCCACTCAAGATGGCTGTTCTCTTGCTCTCTGTACATCCCCCTACTTGACCAGGGCCTGCTTCACCTACACCTAACTCACAGGACTATCCAATCCTCTTAATCATAGGGCTTAATCAGTAACTGCCTACGTGCTTGCCCCCTGCCCCGGGTACTGGTTTCCCTGGTAACTGATGAGTCAACCTGATGTCAATTCCCCCTATAAATGGTAGCCTCCTTCTCCCGTTGCGAAGGTTGTTGCTGTGTCCTGCCTGCTGTCTGCCGTATAGAGTGGGGTGTTGCTCCAGGACTTTGCTTGCTTCTGACTTGTAAGCTCCATTGATGTCTCTGTCACTGTCTTTGGGCTCTTTCTTCAGTTTCGTGTCTAGGCAAGTACAAGGTTTGCAGGCCTGCAGAGTGCAGCCTAACAGTGTTTGATTGAAATTTCCTGTGAACTTATTTTATTCTAGTAACGTTACAAGATGCTGATTCATTATGACTCTTCATAGATTAAGAGATGGTTCCTAACCCACTAGGAGAATTTCAACTGGTTTTTACATATATTTGACCAAATTTGATAAAAGATTGCCTACTTTGGACAAGGCTCTGTAGGGTAGCTAAAATTAATTTTTGTTTTTTGCTTTTGAGGATCTTAGTTTGATTTAAAAATGTTCATACTGTACTTATTGATTCTAAGATACACATTTTAACATTTCTAATATTGGGATTCTTCTTACAGTTGATGGCATGACATAGTGAATTGGCAGTATTTTAAATTTCTTAATGGTAAACAAAACTACATGTCTTACAGTTAATGTGTTCAGATTCAGTGAGATACGATTAGCACGAGAAACTTCGGCAAGGTTACCTGCCATTACACCTGATAAGCGTATATGATTGTGGGTTCGGGAATAGGAATCTGTAGTTCTATTGGTTGATTCAGTTTCCAGTTTTCACCTGCTTCTCATTGTGTGACATCTCACCAGCTGTAAGTGATTCTAGGATTTAAAGCTACATCATTTGTCTTATAAGATGCAAACGGACGATCTCATTTGGCACTCAGTAAACGGATATGTATCTCTTGCAACACTGGAGTGAACACTGGGTTTTCTAGAGTTATTGAAGGATAACACAAAGGGCTTCAACCATGTGGCAATTTTCTAAGAGATTTTCAAAGGTAAATATGACTACATATAATTTTGTCCATCATAATTGAAAGACCATGTGAGATATGTCTTCATTTTATACAAGGCAGGGTATGGTGTTTTTGGCATTGGTACAAGGATTATATGATGCCCAAGTTGTTTCCATGCATTTTTGTATTTGGAAAACATATTGAATGCCCTATTATAGGCAAGGTGCCCACCCAGTCTGGGAGAGTATAATAGAGAGAGGCCAAGGTATATCATTACGAGTTTTGCCTTCAAGGACTTAATATGATATGATATATGATATGATGTAATATATGATATAATTATAGCAAAGTATATACGGATAATGAGTGAATATTTGTAATGGTTGATATTATTAAATGAGTCAGTATTTTAAAATGTGTTTAGAACAGCATCTAGGACATTTTAAGTGCTACATGAAAGTGTTTGTTGAAAGAAAGAAAGACACCCAAAGAATGGAAGCATAAACTATAGTATGGGGTAAGTGATCTAAGAATGGTACCCCAAAATGCTATGGAAATTCAAATAGATATGTTCCAGTTAGGAGTGATCATAGAACCAAGGGAATTTTTGAGCCAAGCTTGTAAAGAACAGTAGGATTCCAGTGGAGAGAATAAAAAAACACTCCTGATCCAAAGAGTGTCCGAGGAAAAGTCCGCGTACACTAGCTTATTTATTACACTAGAGCAGGTTTAATTGCTGCAGGTAGGAACCAGGGGAGAGAGAAAGGCTGAAGATACAGGAGCCAAAAGGGAAGAGGTAAGAGGTGATGAGATCCAGAGGCAAAGGGGTCAGTCTTAGATAAGAGAAGTGACATTTATTCCGGAAGGAGAGGCAGATGAATTAATTTTGGGAGTACAGAGTTTGTGACTGATGGCTTCTATTTTCTCTTTGAAATAGGAAGGAGATAAGGTTTTCTGATGATTTGGAGGGGGGCGGTGTGTGTGGTGGTGGAGTGGGTGAGGGTTGATTAGAGCGATGAAGGCTTAGAATAGCCGCTCAGGACATGGGAGGGAAAATAGAACAAAAAAAAGGAATAGAAAAGTCTTTCCCAGAAACACTGAAGGTCTGTTTGAGATTGGAAGTCATAACATAGCAGCAAGCTGTGCTGTGGTGTGATTCCCTTAGCAACCTTTAGCTGCTGAGGTGTACGAGCAGAGGAGTTGTCTTGGAAGCTGCAGCTCAATAGGGAAGAAAGTGAAGTCAAGAGGGTGTCCAAAGAGAAGAAGGAACTTGAGGGGTCCGGAATTGGAGGACTTAAAGAAGTCAATCATTAACATTGATGGGCATGAGGGAGCGGGCTGTATGCAAGTCTAGGAGGCTCTGTTTGCAGAACGGAGTATCAGAATCTTGGGTACTTAGGCTGAGTCGGGTCTCAGCAGTGGAAAAGGGGCTGTTGGATAATCACCCACACTGCTACTGATTTATCTCGACTTCCATTGTCCTCAGTGGATCTCAAGAAATGATGGGGAGGTCAATAGATGAGGATATTAAGGAAGGCTGTAAGGAGTGATGGGGGATTACCAACATACCTTGAAGAAGCAAAGGCACATTTTTAAAAAACTGAAGGTAGAAAGAGCTAAGATGATCTTATGAGAAACAGTGGGAGAATGGAGAATGATGTCCAAATATTTTAGTCTTGAAGTACACGCGCTGCAGGAGAATGAGCGTTTGAGAGGTGATTTTTAGGGGAGAGACATGCCTTGAAGATTAGGTGGGTAGTGGTTCAGCATTCTAGATGACAGAATCAGACAAACCCGCGTCAAGTCCAGAAGACAGAGCTGTGTGACCCAGGGCAGCATCAATTTGCTAAGCCTCAGTGTTCTTATCTGTAAAATGGGAATAATAATAGTACCTGGTTACTGCCTGGACTAAATCCTATGGTATTTCTCTCCTACTTCACAGATCTCTCATCCTCAGTTCCTTTCTGTTTTTTTTTTTTTCTTGTTTCCCTGGGCTTTTAATGTTGGAGTGTCATAGGGCTCAGACCTTGTTCTGCTTTGTTTTCTCCCCTCCCCTCTCCTGAGCCAGCGTTATGGTTTTAAATACCCTCCATATGCTGATGACTCCTAAACTTTTATCTCTAATACAGACCTGTCTCTCAAACTCCAGACCCATATATCTACCTGCTTATTAGACATCTCATCAGATGGCTAATATACATTCCCTAGAACTGTGATGTGTCCAGAACTGAAATCCTGAACTTCCCCTTTAAACCTGCTTCACCTACAGTTTTTTCCATCTTACTCATGGCAGCTCTCTCCAGTTGCTAAGGTCAAAACTACATACTATTTAATTTACTTATTATGATTCTTTATTGCTCATCTCCCTGTGAAATGAAAACTCCATTTGAGCATCTTTATCTGCTTTCATCACTAATGGATATTAAGAACCTAACACGGTGCTTGGCAAGTGGTGGGTACTCAGTAAATATTTGTTCTGTGAATAAAACAATGAATAAATGAATGACTATAAAGCCCTTTCTATATACTGTGACATTCTGCTAAGTACTCCATTAATGCTACCTGTTATTATTGTTGTTACTTTTTAGATGAGGGAGAGGAATGAAGAATACATTCTAGAAAGGTTTGATAAAAAGGAAGAAGGTTAAAGAGGAAGACTGTTAGGTTGACATAGGCTGGCAAGTAGATTATGACCTTAAAATAAACCCTATCAGGCTATTGGTTTCTCTGTAAGAGCTCTCTGTAAGAAGTCACCTTTGGGAGAGCATAGTTAGGAAATAATTTACCCAGGGATAATTATCACTAGCAGCAATGAGTCTTTTCCTACCCTGACTCACCCAATGGAGACTACTTATAAGCATCATCTTGGTTAAGTGTTATTAATCTTTTGGCACAGAGCACAGCGGTACACTTTATTGGAGGACAGTCTTCACCAATGAGGTTTTAAAGCTCTTGGGGGAGCATTTGAATGGGAATAGAATTTGATAGCAGGATTGATTTAGGAGTCATTCACATTTTCCTTCCTTTTTCTTTCTTTTCTTTTCTTTTTTTTTTTTTTACATCTTGAATGTTTGGGCAGTTAGTGAGCTTAAGAGAGAATTGCACAATTTCAGTTCAGAGAATATGGGATTTTCTGATTACTTTTGAGTTTGTATGCCTTTTGATGCTTCATTCTTGTACTGCCCATTGATTTAAATATTGAAATGATTATTGCTTTGTTGGACCTGGAAGTTTTATGATACACCCAGGGATATAGGCACACTTTTTTTTCTTAAATTAACCTTTTATATGACTGACATAATTCATATTCATCATAGACAATATTGGAAATGCAGAAAAGGTTCAAAGAAGAAAAACTAGCCCTTGTCCCTTCACCAGAGATAGCCACTGTTAGCCTACTGCTGTATCGTACATGTTCTATCTTGAGTCATTTCAAAAGGTGGATATATTTCCCTTGGAATTTGTTCATTAGGCATCAAAACCACGTTGCTGTCTCAAGGTAGTGATTCGTAACCTTTTCTTGAATTATGGACTCTTCTGAGAATCTAATAAAAGCTATAGATTCCCTTCCCTTGAATCTTCATATGGTCATGCACAGAAATTTTGCATATTGTCAGAGGTTTTATGGACAATCTGAATCCACTAGTAATCTGTGGATTCTAGGTTAAAATCCTTGATATAAGACATAAGCCCCTTTAAAAAAATTTAAAATCTGCTAAATGATGAAAAATTAAAATGCTTTCCTATAATGCTCACACTTGTTCAGATATAACCATAATGAACATTTGTTGCTTTTATCTGCCTAGCACCCATTTTATCCCTCTCTTCTGGTAACACTGTTCAATCACCTAGTCACAAGGATGGGCATATGACCCAGGTGGCATCAAGAAGAATATCTGACTTTAGAATAGCTAAAGTATAAATTGAAATTAAACAGACAGACATTTTACCAAATATGTAAAAATCTGTGTATCCAAATGTTTCTTTTCCGCTGTAATTACTTTGGGAGATTTCATTTCAATTATACTGTCATGGTTCAAAATATTTTTGTTTATTTTCTGGAATTGCCTTTAAAGCAGATTTTTGAGCAATATAAGCAAATCACATTATGAAAACTTTTGGTTGAAAGTTATAGAAACACCCCCCCTTCAAATGAATTAAGTAAAAAGGAATTTACTGGTCCATGTACCTGGAAACTTTAGGGGAAAGCTCTGTTTTCAAACACAGATGGAAAAAGAAACTCAAATAATATCATCAGGATTTTATTTTGTCTCCCTGTCCCTTGGGCCCTGCTTCCTTTGTGTTGGCTCCGTTCTCAGGCAGGCTTTTCCTGCGTGGTGGCAAAAGTGACTGTAGCATCCTTTCAGGCTAAAATCTATCAGAAGCAGAGAGCATCATTTCTGGTAGCTCCTAGATAAGTCCTGAGACTTAGACTGCATGCCCACAGTGAAATCACCTCTGAGGCCAAGGGAATGCACTGTGGCTTTTGGTTTCATTCTGGGGCATGTGCTTCCCCATGGAATCTTAGTTTTATCCAATATGCATGGAGCAAGAGTGGGGGAGGAGATTAAAAGTCGAAATAAGGGGCTATTATTGGAAGAAGGGCAAAAGGATACTGCAAATATTCATTCTACAGTCAATGTGACTCTTTTAAAGTCACAATTTATTTGTGGCTCAAAACATCAACCTTCTTTACCAGACATGACACTAAATAACTGTTGATAACAGTAAAGGTAATTTACTACCATCAGAGGTATTCAGAAGAATGTGTTTCAGATTGTATTATTCATTCCAAGGGAGGCAGGGGTTATACCTGGGAAAATACAATTTACTCATAGGAGTCATTGCCTAATTTAAGTAAAACAGAAGGAATAAGAAATAAGACACATAAATCATAAAATAGCATAAAATAGCAGGTAACCAAGTGTTGACTTTTAGCCTGCATTCTTAAAGGTCATCTCTTTAAAAGAGATTATGAAATTCTCAAGGGGGTCTGCAATATTGAATTATAGAAAAAATGCCAACCTAGTAAATGTATTATGTTTTGAAAAATGTGCTAAAATGTGAATTCTTGTGAGTGTTCCTGTGGGCTCAAAAAATTATATGCAATCTGTGTTGCCGGTTACAACGTTCTGTGTGAGCTTATCGAGCTTATTGTGGGATTTATACATTTTCTATTTGGCTTTTTTTGTGTCTGTTGATCTAGCAGTTTCTGAGATAAATATGTTGAAATCTTCACCTACAATTGTTGATTTAGCTATTTTTTAGTGATTAAAAATATATATATACATTTCAAGGCTACATACATATATGTATTCATGATTATCATATCTTATTGAGGTAATGTTCTTTTTACCAGTTTATGATGTTCCTCTTTTCCCTTGTATTTTTCACCATAAGTTCTATAACCTGCTTTATTTCTTATGTTCCTGGTATATTTACCATTCTATTATTATCATTATTTTTTAAAGAAAATTTATTCATTCTATTTATTTTTGGCTGCGTTCCGTCTTGCGCTGCGCGCCGGCTTTCTCTAGTTGCAGCAAGCAGGGGCTACTCTTCGTTGCGGGGTGCGGGCTTCTCATTGCCATGGCTTCTCTTGTTGTGGAGCACGGGCTCTAGGCACACGGGCTCAGTAGTTGTGGCTCACGGGCTGTAGAGCGCAGGCTTAGCAGTTGTGGCGCCCGGGCTTAGTTGCTGCGTGGCATCCATTCTATTATTATTGATATTTCTGTATACTTTCTTTACTTTTTTTTTCCACTTTAATATTCACCCTGGGATTCTCTGTCTTTTGATTGAGTTTGATCCATTTATATTAAGTTATTTTTATTAAGACTTATTTCTGTAATTTTTTTTTTGCTTTCTATTTACAGTTCTTTTCACTTGTTTTTCCTTTTATATACTCCACTAGGTAGATGACATTTTTTTCTTCTATTTTGAAAATATACATTTTATTTTTATACTGGTGGTGTATACTTTTGTACTCCCAACTTAGTAAGATTTAAAATTGTGCTTATTTTTCCATATCAAACAATTAGAAAGCTTATCAATAGCTATGTTTTTTCCCACTGAACATGACAAGAACCTTAGTACATTCTAACTTCTCTCATATCCCTCTGATAATCTTCCCTCAAGCTTCATTATACTCTTAGTATTGTTTAGACTTTTAGTTTTAGGTTTTTATGCATATGCGTTTATGGTTATTGCTTATTAGGTAAAAGTAAATTAAGTTTTGCCTCATCCTTACTTCTCACACCTTATTATTTCCCCCCTGGATTCGTTACTTATTATATTGGAGTATGTTTTTTAAGAATTCTTTCAAAAAAAGTCTTTGTATAATAAATTTTTGTGACCTCTTAAGCCTGTGAATAACTTTATCTCATCATTACATGTAGGTAATAGTTTAGCTGGATATAAGATCACAGATTCATCGTTTCTTTTTCTTCAACATTCTGTAGATTTTTATAACAGTATTTTCATGTATAAATGTTACTGTTGAGAAATTTGATATCCATTTGATTTTTCTTACGTTGTAAGTTATCTGCCTTTTCACTCTAAAAGATTTAAAATTTTAGAAAAATTTCAGTGTAACTTCACTAAGTATGGATTTTTAAAACTTATCTGTTTGACACTTTATGTTTTCTTCTCCTGTCAATTTATTAATTTTTCTGTTTAAAATTATGGGCTTACTTTAGTTTTTTTTTGCGATACGCGGGCCTCTCACTGTTGTGGCCTCTCCCGTTGCGGAGCACAGGCTCTGGACGCGCAGGCTCAGTGGCCATGGCTCACGGGCCCAGCTGCTCTGCGGCACGTGGGATCTTCCCGGACCTGAGCACGAACCCGTGTCCCCTGCATCGGCAGGTGGACTCTCAACCACTGCGCCACCAGGGAAGCCCTACTTTAGTTTTTGTATTGATATAAGGTGTTCTATTTGTTATCTTTCTTTCAGAATGTGTATTCTCCTCAGAGGCTTCTAATATTTTTCTAGATGTATTTTTGCTCCTTTATAGATATCGGCTGCTTTGACTTGCAATGATGACATGGGAGAATGGGCATAAACTCAGGCCCTAGCTTGTACTCCTTTAGGTACTTTTAAGATTTCAGTGCCTGGGGAGAGACCCTGGTGTTGTAATCTGGGTTTCACCCACCCCAATTTCCTCTGCTGCAGGTGTCACCATACCTTGCTCCGTCCAGGGGCTGGCCTAGCACATTTTTATGTAATTGCTTAGCCCAAGGAGTTGGGAGGAGAAGAAGAAAAGGGAATATTCAGTGGCCAGTCCTTCTGCTAGGTCTCATCACTATAGGTTCTTTATCCTACCTGCCTTCCAGTGCTACCCTGGTATTATTTCTTTAACATCTGTATCTCCACTACTGTAGTGAAATGGTAGTCGGTATTCTCCCAGGGCAATGTGGAAGAGAGAAAAAGAATTAATAGAAACTCTTGTAACCAGTTCCGGTCTGTGGCCTCAAACCTTCTCCGTCTCCAGCACACTCTTCTTCTGTAGTGGGAACTAACCAGCCTCTGACTCCCTAAAGCTTTCTTGCAGTTTATGTGCAAGCACGGCTCTGAGACCTGTCAACCTCTACACCTCCCCTGTGAGAAGATTAGATTTTGGCAGTGAGAACCATCAGCACATACCTGGAGTACCTTCTTATCCTGAGCATCTTGCTACTTTGTTGAAAACTGGAAATTATTCTTATTTAGGAATTTTTGCTACGTTTATTTCTCATATTGCAGATAAAAGCAAGGGCAAAATGGTCCAGTGAAACAAACTATGGCAATAACGTTTTGAATATTTTATTCTCTCAATATATTTCTCAATATTCTGTTAAGAATCTTCATCAATAGTTGGAAAGTTATGTACTTAAAACACTTCTTAATCATTAATCACTAGATTTCTGAAAGACTGTATCTGAATATTAGAAAAGCCCTTATATTGACTGACAAAAATTTTAAGTCACCAGAGACAGCTATGACTTGGAGTGGCATTCATTCTCCCAACATATATGTGAAATACCTATCATGTGTGAGACAGGGTACTGAGTGAAGTGACAAACACAAAGGATGTGATTCTTGCCCTTAGGGAATGTGCACTCAACTAAAATCACCAGAACAGCTATAAGATATTTTAATTCAGAGCAGCCTATGATAATTTACACTTCCTGCTTTGTAATCTATCTCCACATCTTCTTTGTAATACCCATTTGCCTCTTTCCCATGTTATTTTTTCCCTGTTAGTATATGTCCCTTAGAATGTATGTCTCTTGTAACACATAATTTTAAAAAATTTCTTCTATTGTAGCAAGAACACTTACCATGAGATCTGCTTTCTTAACAATTTTTAGGTGTGCAATATAGCATTGTTAACTATAGTACAATATTGTACAGCAGATCTATAGAACTTATTCATCTTGCATAAGTGAAACTTTGTGCCCGTTGATTGGCAGTTTTCCATTTCCCCTTCTGCCCAGCCCCTGGTAACCACCCTTCTATTATCTGCTTAGAGAGTTTAATATTTTTAGATACCTCATATAAGTGGAATAATGCAGTATTTGTCCTTCTGTGTCTGGCTTATTTTGCTTAGCATAATGTCTTCAGGGTTCATCTATGTTGGTGCATATTGCAGGATTTCCTTCTTTTTAAAGGCTGAATAATGTTCCACTGTATGTATATACCACATTTTCATTATCCATTCATCCACTGATAGGCATTCAGGTTGTTTCCATATCTTGGCTATTATGAATAGTGCTGCAGTGAACATTGGGATGCTAACAGCTCTTCAAGATCCTGATTTCAATTCTTTTGAATAAATACCTGGAAGTGAGATTACTGGATCAACTGGTAGTTCTATTTTTAATATCTTGAGGAATCTTCATACTGTCTTGCATAGCAGCTGTGCCATTTTGCATTCCCATCAACAGTGTAACTCTCCTATTCGATTTTTTTTTATCACATCTTAAGTGCTAAACATAAATGTGCTGTGATGGGAATTATAGGGGATAAAAGAGCATTTCTGTGTTGCTAGGAATAGTGAAAATGCTATTTGAAGTGGGTTACCTCTTAGCTTTAACTCAAATCCTCTTTCCTCAGGTAAGCTTTCAAACCTTTCTTGATCATCTTGAAATATCTCTTCCCTCTGAGCAGAAATTTCTCAGGAATACACCAGCACTAAGAGAAGAGCTGAATGCTTTTGTCATCATTTCTGTCTTTTGGATCTAACTTGTTTTCCATTGAAAAAACAAAATGTTCACCTGATACAGCTGAGAAAACCTTTTAGTGTGGGCTGCTTCTAGCAGTTCAGTGTCACCTTGGCTGGGTTGTTGCCAACACCCACGGACCCCTGTCATTGCTATTCTCAGCATCACACGTCCCACATTTATTTAAATAGCATAAAAATTGGAGCTGGAAAAGAGAACCTCCAATTTGGCATTTGAAGTAAGTATTATAAACACAGACTGTAGAGACTCTAGGAAGGGGTCAGTTTAGTGGTCCTTGATGAGAGGGGAGATTAGAAGCATGGCATAATTAAATGTTAGAAGGTATTTTGGAAATCACTAGTTTTATACCTCTCACCTTAGAGATAAGGAAACTGAAATCCAGCTTGGTGAAAGGACTTGGCTATATTAGCACCAGACTTGTGACTGGAACTCAGACCTTCTTACTGCTGGGGAAATGCTCTTCCTATCATATCCAGCTATGCTTATTGTGTATTTCAGACTTGGACATCAGTGATAGCACACTGGGAGGATATTTTTCTATAGATCTCGATTTTGTAAGCCAGAAACATTTTAGTTGATGACCTGGAGAAATTTGCTAAAACTTGTTGTTCCTATATTTAGTGTGATCGTTAATTTTATGTGCTGACTTGGCTGTTATGGTGCCAGATATGTGGTTAAACGTTATTCTGGATGTCTGCATGAGAGTGTTATGGAGATTAACATTTAAATCAGTGGGCTTTGATGGAAGCAGATTGCACTCCATAATATGGGTGGGCCTTATCCAATCAGTGGAAGGTCCAAATAGAACAAACGACTGACCTCTGCCCAGCAAGAGGGAATTCTGCCGGCAGACAGACTTCAGACTTGAAGTGCAATTTTGGCTCCTCATGGGTCTCCAATGTGATATCTCACCCTGCAGATTTTGAACTTGCCAGTGTTTTGAACTGGGCGAGCCAATTTCTTAAAATAAATCTCTTTCTCTGTCTCTATGTACACATCTTATTTGTCCTGTTACTCTGGAGAACTCTGACTAATACATTTAGAGAAACACTTGTCTCTCTAATCTGGCATTTGGACCTTACATATTTGTAACCAGAGCACCTTGTTTGACGGTTTGGGTCATCATGTGGTATCATCTATCTCTCTAATGCTCTGTAAACACAAAGATGCTTGTCTTTTATTTTGATACAAAAAGAAACATTTTAGTAATAGAGATCATTTCATAATATTATCCTGATGTGTGTTCATCAAATTCTGAGACTGGTGCTGCTGACTCTACCTGCTGAAGGGTCAGGCAGGTTTTTGGCTCAGGTGCCAGAGAAGGCAAGAAAGCAAGAATACAGCAACTCAGTTTTCATTTTCTTCTGAAAAATTGCTAATTATTCTCCTGTCTAGTCCTCCATCTTGCTTTCCTAAGACACTCCCAGATTCTCTGAATCATCTTCCTTTTTATTGGTTAGGACATTTTCAGTCATGAGTAACAGTAAACTGACTTAAACTAGCTTAAGCCAAAAGAGAATTCTATTGGCTTATGTAACAAAAACAAACAAAAAAACAAAAACAAAAACAAACCGTTTGAGGGGGAGTCCTGGGGTAGGTGAATTCAGAACCTCAAATATATTCACCAGGACCCAGTCTTTCCCCATTTCTCTGCTTGGCTTTCCTATGTGTTGGTGCCATTTTCAGGCTAGCTCTTCCTTAGTATTGGCAAGATGCAATCAGCAGCTCCCAGCTCACATCCTTTTCATTTAACACCACAGGAAAAAAGAGAGTGCTGCCCAAGAGTTCGAACAAAAGTCCTGGGCCTGACTCTCATTGGCCATTTAGGTTATATATCTATCCCTGAACATGCTGATTGACTTACTGCTGGATCATATGGCCACCTTCATACTTAACTTAGGGCTGGCTTTAACCAAGCCACATATCCAAAGAGCAAGGAAGAAGCAGTTTTCTCAAAGGAAAAGGGAAAATAGATTGCAGGGAAACAAAAGTGATAAAATACATGACAACATCCTTGTCAAGTTTGGGTAGCCAGATTGTGTCTGGCAGGTGGGTGAGGAAATAAGAAGCTCAGTCTCGAATAATTCAATTTCTTTATCTTAAAAAAAATATTTTTTGGCTTTATTAAAAGATAATAATTGACAAAATTGAAATATGTTTATAGTGTACAATGTGATGATTTGATAAATGTATACATTATACGTGTATATTTATACATACGTACATTCATATACATATACAAGTGCCTGTGAAATATCCCATGGTTCTGGGTTATTGAGATCTGGAAATAGTGAAAGAAGACTAATTACACTTCCTGGAAGGTTCTAAAGTTCTAGAATAGAGATTTTGAATATATTTTGTATTATATTTCCTTATGTTGTAGAGCCATTTTCTCATTGACTACTTTATTGTCGGCATCTGGGCCTTCTCCTTGAGTCTTTTCTGTAGTTTGCCATAGTATTCAGAATGAAATACTAGGAGGTATGCTTCATGAGGAAAGGGGTTTAGTCCTTTGCTCACTGTTATATATCCAGTGCCTAGAAGAGTACCAGGCCCATGATAGGCACTCAAAGGATATTTGTTGAATAAATGGCTTGATAAATTGCATATATTATTTTATATCTGGCCTCACCATGAATGGGTAAATGTCATGGTAACAAGTTTTGTTTTGTTTACTATGCTTTTTATGATTCTTTCCAGTTGTTTTAAAATTTTATTAATTTTTAATAAATTATTTTATTTTTGGCTGCATTGGGTCTTTGTTGCTGTGCTCGGGCTTTTCTCTGGTTGCGGTGAGCAGGGGCTACTTTTCATTGTGGTGCGTGGGCTTTTCATTTTGGTGGCTTCTCTTGTTGTGGAGCATGGGCTCTAGGTGCGCGGGCTTCAGTAGTTGTGGCACGCGGGCTCACTAGTTGTGGCTTGCGGGCTCTAGAGCCCAGGCTCAGTAGCTGTGGTGCATGGGCTTAGTTGCTCCATGGCATGTGAGATCTTCCCAGACCAGGGCTCAAACCTGTGTCCCCTGCATTGGCAGGCAGATTCTTAACCACTGTGCCACCAAGGAAGCCCATCCAGTTTGAATTTTTTTAAATTATACTTTTTATTTTGAGATAATTATAGATTCACATGTCATTTTAAGAAATAACACAAATCTCATGTACGCTTCATCCTGTTTCCCCTAATGACAACATTTTGCAAAACTATAGTACAGTATCACAGCTGGGATTTTGAGATGTTGCCATTGATGCAGTCAATCTGGCCAACCTTTTCTGTGTGTGTGTGTGTGTGTGTGTGTGTGCGCGCGTGCGTGTGTGCGTGTGTGTTAAATTGTTTCATGGCCACAAATTCTTCCTACTGATATACATGCCCTTTTGCAATGTGACTTTGCTGTTCCCATACTCCAGAGGTAAAGTCTCTTTTTCCATCCCCTTGAATTTGGGCCAGACTTGTTTTACTTTGATCAACAGAATGTGGCAGCAGTTATGTTGTTTGAGACTTAGAGTCTTGGCCTCAAAAGACCTTGCATCCTTTACCTTCTCTCTCGGTACATTTTCCTGAGACTCCCCCCGCATTTGAAGAATATGGTCTAGTCTATGGGGGATGAGAGACCAGGAGGAGGCAAACTGAGGGGCCCCATCCAACAGCTAGAACCAATACTGGACATGTGAGTGAGGCGGTCTTGGACCTTCCAGTCCAGGCAACTGCCTTGCTAAATGCATGAATAAGCCCAGGTGAAACCAGCAGAGGACCTGCCTAGTCAAAGCTCACATAATTGTGAGAAGTAATAAACCATTATTGCTTTATGTTTTGGAACGTTTGTTACACAGCAGAGGGTAACTGAGACAGCAGCATCTCACATTGAGAATTTTTAGGAATACAGACTCAGATTTTGTTCTTGGATTATGATATGGTCACTAGCAGATGAGGATCAAACTATGTGTAGTTTGAATATTTTTCCCTTAAATACATTACTTGTCAGTTGCTTTCATCTTGTCGTGTTTCTACTCAGCTACGTATCAGGAAAATCTGATTAATACCAGCCTTACTTTACCTCTCTCTTTCATTAGCATACAGAAGTTTTAGTGGTATCTGACAAAGCAATTTCATGGTTTCATGTAGATATAGACCCAAGCCTGGTTTCTTAGGTTAATATTTATATAGACTCAAATCTAGCCAAATATATGTTTCAGTAGAAAAATCTACATTACCATGTTATAAATATTGAAACCTAGAGTTCAGGCTCAAGAAGAAAATTTAAAGACTCTATGTTTTCTGAAAAACATTCAGCTCTTATTACCTTTATTTTTGTGTTGATCCTAATGTTAATAGCCATGATAAATCTTTAGATGTAGTCCAAAATAATGAAAACATTATTTCAGAAATCCCAAGAAAGTATCTGGACATGCAGATATTTCTATGGACAGTGAAAATATGAATGATTTTATATACACTGGCTCTTTACATCATTTCTCTTTTAGATACGTTAAAGATTAATCATATAAACCACTAAATAGATATCTCTTTACATATAGTGGTTAAGAAGTCAGTCTTTGGAGTTAGACTCCCAGGTTTAAAATCTAATCATATCACTTACAGAGTGTAGAATCTTAAGCAGGTTGCTTAATCTCCTTGTGCCTCAGTTTCTGCATTTATAAAATAGGGATGATAATATGCATCTCAGGTTTGTTGTGAATATTAAGTGGGAAATGTACAATCCCTACCACATGGTAATCACTCAAATGTTACTGAATACTCCATCTCCTTTTTATTCCTCCTCTGATTGCTACCATCTTTAGCCTTTATTCTCTCCTTGGTTGACCACTAATAGGAACTGTCTTATTCCTAGCTTCTTCTCATAATGCTAGGACTCTGAACATTTAACACAAAGTTAATGACTTGTTGTCTGACTTACGCTTTAGATTGTTACAGTTAATAGATGTTTATGATGAGGTCAGCAATGTGTAGTATGGGAGAAACTCCATGGGTTCAACTGGATCAGCATGATGTGTTCGTTGTTGTCACAGTTTTATCTTCCATGGATATCCCTTATTCTTTCTATGAGGGAGTAGATAAATAAATATTTCTGAAAATTGCTGCCTCCTAGTCCTTTTGGAATCAGGCGAAGAATAGTCCCCTTGAAGCGGAGATGACTTCTCCTTCTCCTGGTTGTACTTACCTCTCCTTCTCCTATGTATTGCGATCTTGACCCAGTCATTCTACCAAAGTGCAAGGCTTGTTTCCATTTATTGAATCATTGGCTGGGTCATTGACCCCCTTCACATACATGGTGGGGTTGTGTCAGTCTGGGAATGGATGACAGCTTAGGCCTTAACAAGATGCCTCTTTTTTTTTTTTAATTTAATATAATCTAATTTTATTATTTTTATTATTTAACATCTTTATTGGAGTATAATTGCTTTACAACGGTGTGTTAGTTTCTGCTGTATAACAAAGTGAATCAGCTATACATATATATACATCCCCACATCCCCATATAAGATGCCTGATTCTTTATTCTGAATAGCCGTGATTCATTTTGGCTGCTAAATTCATCACAAGGTACATACATTCTAGGTCTTCCGGATGCACATAAAGCTGCATGGGATGTATCCAAATTCAGAAGGAAATGAAGGGTAAAGTGGTATGCTGACTGCAGTTGGACTAATTTGAATCTGTTTGCCCTCCATCATTTCTGTGTCACATAGCCATACCAAAGTGGATTCTGTGAAGCTGATTGAATCACAGCATCTAGAAGCTTAATAAGCGGCCTAAATGTAAATAATGACCCGGGGAGTTTTGCATGGCTAATGAAGGCAGAGTTCAGTGTCCATGATTATGTTGTGCAGCTTTACTGAAACAGCCAATAAACGTTTACAAATCCATTTGATCTACTCAGTTTGCCTGCTCATAGGTGGGGTGATTATATTTCAGTAACAGCTTAGCTCTTTCAGGGAGAATAGCACGAAGCAAGCGAAGCAGTAGACACAGGACGAGTCTGCACTGAGTCCAGGTTTTAAGGATGGTTAATGCACAGTTCTCAAAGTCTTCTGTTTTGTGATCACAGTATCATCTTTATGAACAAGGAGATTTCTGCCAATGAGTCCTTCAGATAGTTTTGGCTCTAGAAGGAAATGGAGAGGAGAGGGGAGGAAAAAAGAATACAAATGCTTTGTGCTACGAATGCTGGATCTTTCCATCTGAAATCTGTAAATACTATATAGATTTTCCTGGCATTGAGTTAGGTTTGGCAGATCCTTCATTCCATTGATCTTGAGGGTAATAATACTTATCGTAGTGTAATCCTTAGTAGAAGCAAAAATACTTCTGACTGAAGAGACATTCCAGTTATTCAAGTCCCTTTGTTATTCTGCTGTTATCTTTATGTTTGTTTTGTCTGACTGTCTCAGTGAAGAAACAGACTGAGAAAAATGTGAAACTTGAAATGGTACAGGGTGAATACCCTAGAAAATGATAAATGCATATGTAATTTTTTACTTCGAATTAGAGTCAAAGTTCATTTCCAAACTAAAAACATAATTAGTTATAATGACAGCCTGTTTTGTTTAGGTTACTTTAAATTTCTAAGTGTGTTGCTAAATGCACAGATCCTTTGTTTTCGTCTCTTCTCTTGTGTCAATCTTTGCTTAAAGCAAGGACCTCCATGATAGAATAGAAGGGGTCTTTATAAAGCAGTAATCAAACATAATGAACACAATGGGGAGCTTAGGGACTTGGTGCAAATTACGCTTTTCTAGCCTTCAGGTATATTTAGGTATCCGGACATGCTTAACTCACATCCTGGGTGCTAGGCAGTTTGGGTGTCCCCCTCCCCTCATATGATAGCAGGGCTTTGAGTAAGGCAGTATGAAAGGGATGGAGTGACATACTTGAACTCGCAGTCACCTCAAAGGAGGTTTTTCTAGAGTCAAACTGGCTCAGTCATCCACCTCCCCAAATCTGGTAGAAGGGTTTGGGTCCCAGGACAGAGAAAAATGCCAGTAATTTGACGGATCCATTGAATACTTAAATAACCCGGCTATCTTAGATGAACTGAACCTGATTGTTAGACCTGAGTCTGCTGGGCTATCTGATTCTATGTCCTAGCCTAGCATTAACCCTAACTTAAGTTTGATTATTTATGCCATTAAATTCCCATCTTTATTTATTTATTTATTTTTCTAAATTGAAGTATAGTTGATTTACAATGTTGTGTTAGTTTCAGGTGTACAGCAAAGTGATTCAGTTATACATACATACATATCTATTTTTTTCAGATTCTTTTCCCTTATAGATTATTACAAACTATTGAGTATAGTTCCCTGTGCTCTACAGTAGGTCCTTGTTAGTTATCTGTTTTATATATAGTAGTGTGTATATGTTAATCCCAAGCTCCTATAAATTCCAATCCTGAACTTTAGCTAGTTCAGCTGATAATAGGAAGCTCATGGGATTCCAGAAAATGTGTTTGGGGATTTGAATGTGTTGGCAAAAGCCTTGGGAGTCTAAGGGGAGGGAAAGGGGAGACCATGGGAATTTGCTGACACTGTGGAACTCTCCAACCCATAACTTTTAGAAGAGACTCCTGTGGAGGTGGCCATCAGGCTGAGAAATTAGATCCCAATGTACGATGCATAGTGGGATACGTTGTCTGGACCCCCTTTCAGCGGAGGGCTTGTTGCCCTAGCCGGTGGGAGTGACAGTCTGCGGGTCTTCATGGCATCAGCAGCAGAGAACCAGTCGCCTCACTCAGTGCCACCTTCTCGGGCAGCGCACGTTGAATGACTGATCTATGCAGCGGTATAAAGACCTGAGCGTTTTGGCTCAGCACAGGACAACTCTGACGGGGTTTTCTAGCTTCACGTCTCCCTCTGGCATTGACCTGCTTTGTTCTCCTTTTTCCCCAAAGCACTATCCGCACACTAAATTCCGTCTCTGAGTCAGCCTCCCAGAGAGCTCAACCTGAGACAGTGTGGATATTTAGCGTCCAGTTGAAAATGCAGCTATGGTTTAGTGAGGAAGAAAGTGCCCTGATTTGACTTAATGGTTACCAGAGGTGATAAGTGGCAGGGGTAGTGGAGAGTAAATTAGGAGCTTGGGATTAACAGATACACACTACGATGTATAAAGTAGATAAACAGCAAGGACCTACTGTAGAGCACAGGGAACTATATTCAATGTCTTGTGATAACGTATAACGAAAAAAATCTGAAAAAGAATTTGTTTACTGAGTTGGCCAAAAAGTTCATTCGGGTTTTTCTATAACATCTTACGGAGAAGCCCGAATGAACTTTTTGACCAACCCGATATTATAAATATAAAACTGAAGCACTTTCAGTTGTACACCTGAAGCTAAACACAATATTGTCAATTAACTATACTACAGTTTAAAAAATGGGGCTTCCCTGGTGGTGCAGTGGTTGAGAGTCCGCCTGCCGATGCAGGGGACACGGGTTCGTGCCCCGGTCCGGGAAGATCCCACATGTCGTGGAGCGGCTGGGCCCGTGAGCCATGGCTGCTGAGCCTGCGCGTCTGCAGCCCGTGCTCCGTAACGGGAGAGGGCACAACAGTGAGAAGCCCACGTACCGCAAAAAAAAAAAAAAAAAAAAAAAATGGTTTAAAAAGTGCCCTACTTTGAAAGGTAGAGAAGGCAGAGATTAAAGTTCTTTGCTTATAGATCCTTTGCCATGTTACCTATGTCAGGTCTAGTTTTTAAAAGTATTTTATCTTAGGGAACTATTGTACTAGGATATCACTAAACACTTACCTTTTTCAGTGAATTCATGGGAAAGCCTGCCACTTAACTCTATCCCCTAAAAGTGGGATTTCTTTAAGAAGCTTGCAACCTGGTCACAGGGAAAAGAGACCAGTATGGCAGAAGGGAGCGAGACATTAATAACAGCAGAAGTGAAAGACAAGGTCTGCAGCCTCCCCTGCCTGAAGCCCTGTTATATGATTTTTATTTGCTGTGAATCCTGTGGTTGGAGACAAAGCTCTTGAAGTCACAAGGAATTTTCTGTTTTCACAGTCCTTACTCCTTTATTAAAGGAATATTATTTGCAGCCTGGTCTTTTCTACTAGAGCATAAGTTCTTTAAGGGCATTGTCTCAATTTGGGTTACCCTGAAAGCAGACCAGGAAAGATTTGAATGCAAATAGTGGTGGTTTTGTTTTTGTTTTTCCCCAGGGAGATATACAGGGAACACCAACAGGAGGTGGAAGAGTAATAGAGCAAAGGAGAGGAGGCCAAAAAAATGTCCATCATTAAGTCTATTGTAGTGGGCCACCCATGTGTCTCGCCTTATGCTCCTCAAGTGTCGTGGGAGCTGAGTATTTATATACCTCCTGTTACTCAAAGATTGAGGGCTGCTGGGGAGGGGGTGAGGGTCAAGGAGTAGGGGTGGAGGGATGGGAAGTGGAAGAGGCATCAGAGGTGTTAATTTCCCGGCACTTCTGGCTTTTGTGCTATGAAAGAGTATTGTTCTAGAAGAATTTCTCAGGCTCAGAGGTGTACATACTAGTGATGGAAGTTGGAAGACACCAAATCAGTGAAGTCCAAACACTATGGGTGTTGGGGGAGAACCTGACAATGACGATGACTCAGGAATGAATTACATTATTCATTCTTTTCCCCCAAAATTAATTAATTAATTAATTAATTTTGGCTGTGCCAGGTCTTAGTTGCAGCATGCAGGATTTTTTTTTTTTTTTTTAGTTCTGGCATGCAGGATCTTTAGTTGCGGCATGCATGTGGGATCTAGTTCTCTGACCAGGGATCGAACCTGGGCCCCCTGCATTGGCAGCGCAGGGTCTTACCCACCGGACCAGCAGGGAAGTCTCACATTATTCATTCTTATGTTTCCCCTGACGTGCACTGCGCCTGGTACACAGTGTGTGATCAGTTGTTATTCTTAAACATGAGACAAGGCTCAGCTTTGCGGTCCTTGGGTACTGGGATCTGAGACTCCCAGTAGGCTGGGGAAAATGAATGTGCTATGACTCAGGTCATCTCTTGTTTCTGGAAGAGAGACTGGAGAGGGCCAAGCACACTCAGACCCAGTTCTCAGAGATTAATGTAATACTTGGTTTCCCTGATAAGCTTTAAATTAAAGTTGGAAATTGCCTAGTGCAATTCACAAAGGTGCATACACAAGAAGGGAGAAAAAAAATTCTGATTACAGTTTTATTTGCTGACACCCCTTAACAATTTATGTTTGAGCGCTGTTTTGCTAATTAATGGCTGCTCGAGAAATGCCATGTGTCAGCAATGAATCACTTACTTTTGTTGCTCTTCAGTGGTATATGGATAATGAACAAGGACAAGTCATATAATGAAAGCTGAAAATAGCCCAGCTGTGGGACAGAGGCTTGTCTATAGGAAAAGATATTATACTTGCCAGTATCCATACCAGGCTTTTAAAAGTTAAATTAGTTAAAGCATAAGAGGGAACTTTATTGGCATCTGTAACCCAATAACCAAGGTACAGAGGACAGGTAGAGTTAGCCTCAGGGACATTTGGAACCGGGAAGTAGAAAACCATCTAGATTCCCACTTTCCAGCTCTCATCTCTGCCTCTTTCTGTTTCTTTCATTCTCTCACACTGGCTTTCACAGGGGTTTGGGGCCGTGGCTCTTGGTAGCTTTGGGCTCACAGCTAACACCTCTGTGCCAGAAAGGAGAGGGCTCTTCTTCCCCACTCGATCTTGAAGTATTTCAAGGCAAGACTAACTGGCCCTGAGAGTCAAATGGCCAAGGAGGTGGACCCCAGTCTTTAGAATCTTCTCAGCAGAAGGGAGAAGTGCCCTTGTGGGTGAAAAAGACAAAAGATTATAAACTATAAGTAGCAGTGCAAGGAAGTAAGTGATTGAAAGTCCAGGTGAACAGTCTGGATTGAAACCGCCATTGTAGTTCAGAGAAAGGGAAGGGAATTGTTCAGGTGGTTGAGGAGGTCGGACTTGAACTGGATTTGATTAATGGGTAGATAGGAGAGAAAAGGGCATTTTCTATAAGTGATACTAAATGAACAGGGCATGGTTCAGGATTCAACGCGTGGTGCAGGGCACTAGGGAGACTGGTCTAGCCGAAGCAGGGCTGGCCTGTGCTTGGGAGGAGAAGGGAAAGTGTAGAAGAGAGAAAAGGACAGCTATGACTGTAACGCAGGAAAATCACAATAGAATATTGAGCTAGAGTAATAGTAATAATAATGGTAATAATAGCAAATACTTATATAGCACTCTGGGTCAGGGACTATTTTAAGTGCTTTATATAATACTAAGTTATTTAGTCCTTATAATAACGCTATAAGTACAATTGTTCTTCTCTTTTTGCAGAGGTGGAAACTGAGGCACAGCTCTTCTATGGTCAAAGTCTTATAGCTAATGAGTGGCAGTCTGGCTCCAAAGCCTGTGCTTTCACTGCTATGCTCTACCGTTTAAAGGTAATACATCTGAAGCTTAAAGCTTAATAACACCTGATATTTGTATGGTGTTTTACATGCTACAAAACACTATTGCTTACATTACTTTATTTGAGTTTCATAACAGTCCTGTGAATTCAGTAGAATAGATATTTATTTCTGTCCCCATTTTATTTTTGAGACCATTAAAATACACCTCGCTCAGCCCAAGCAATCTCTCTAAATGTACATGGCTGGAAAGTGATTGGACTCAGACTAGAGTTCAGAGCTCCAGAGTCTGGTTGGGTTTTTTGCCTCATTGCCTGAACATTAACGTATTGCTGGTGGATGACATTGTAATGTGGGCTTGGGGAGGAACCAAAGGTGTACAGATGATTCAAGAGACGTTGGAAACATTGAAGGGAGAGGTGGTAAGAGTCTGAGTTACAGTAATTCTGTTTACTTTCCAACTCAGAAGGAGGACATTTTGTAATTTTAAAAATGAAACTCAATGCTTATACCTCAATAAAAAAAAAAAATTATGGAAAAAAATTAAACTCAATGTCTTCTGATTTCCTGAAAAAGCAAAACTAATCATATGCAGATTTTTACTGAGGAGAACTCATTTAAAATATTGAAATTGCCTACTTTAAAAAATTAAACATTGCAAACCTACACTTTAATTCAATAACTGTGAAAAATACAAAAAATATTCTTCAGTTTTTATTAATTTTAATTAAACAAAAAGGCAAATAAAAAAAAGAAAAGTGAAGAGAAAGAGTCAAAAGTGAGTCAAGGGCTTCCCTGGTGGCGCAGTGGTTGAGAGTTCGCCTGCCGATGCAGGGGACACGGGTTTGTGCCCCGGTCTGGGAAGATCCCACGTGCCGTGGAGCGGCTAGGCCCGTGAGCCATGGCCGCTGAGCCTGTGCATCCGAAGCCTGTGCTCTGCAACGGGAGGGGCCAAAGCAGTGAGAGGCCCACGTACAGGAAAAAAAAAGTGAGTCAAAAGGAAATATACATTGCGAGAATAACAGAGAGGGAAAGACAGGAGAGAGGAAAACAGGATGAATGAGGTTATGTACATGAAAGAAACTAGCACACAGCCTGGCACACATTCTCATACACACACTTCTCTCTCTCTATATAGTTTATAAATAACACCTGATATTTATATGTTATACAATTATATACACAATTTGTATGGTATATAATTATACAATTATATGGTATGTGTATATATGTGTATATATATACACAACTTGTATGGTATTATATATATATAATATATATATTATATGTATATATATTCAGTACATTTTTAGATGTATTTTGGCCTGCAAAGTTCCATGTGAATGACTTTTATAGTGTTGATTCCTCAGAGACCTTTCTTGCATCCTTGGGTATTTATGAATCCTATTCTTATGATAGGCAGAAGGAGCCAACATAGTAGACATTTCCACATTATAACAGCATTGATAATTTACTTATTCACTCCATTCATTCACTCATTCACTCACTCATTCCACAAACATCTCCCATTTGCCACATACTATTGTAGGTGGTCCCGGTGCTCATAGAACATTTTTTGAACTATATTAGAAAATATGATGGTCTAACAGTATACTATCCCCATAAATTTCCTTTAACACGTTTTTTTAGGGTTTTGGTTTGTTTGTTTTTTCATTTTCAATCATCCTGAGACTGCCCCCTTGTTGTTGTTTGTTTGTTTTTTCATTGTCAATCATCCTGAGACTGCCCCCTTGTTGACAGAAATCTATCTGGTATTGTGATGCCTTTGGTACAAATGGAGTATATTTTCTACCTCACTTTGAGGAGCAAAATGCAGCAATAACCTAAATATCTGTCAAAATACTTGGGAGCACGGGACATGGGAGAAGCCTCCAGGGTGTAGCTGTGATACTGCGACTCCATCCCTGGATCCTTTTGTTGACTGGATATAGGTAATGAGGTGAACTCGCTCTGAGCCCTCCAGAGTCTCCAGTGGAACGCTCCTGTTCCCTGTCTTCAGGGGACAGATCTACATTGGTGCAGCCTGGAGCTAATCCTAAAGGTGCCTGTGGCATTTGGAGATGCAGAATTTTCACCCTCAAAGCTACTGTGGTTCTTGAGTATCTGGATACCACAGAGAGACTCTGCAGGACTGAGAAGTAGCAATGGCTTTGATCATTTGTTGAGAATTTAAAACGAACTTTTTATCGTGCTTCTTTAGACATTTTGGAAATGTATTATCACTTAAGCAATGGATTTAGGTAAACTTATTGAAGAGTGCTTCACTTTTCACTTGTTGAATTAAAGGATTGTTATACTTGCTTCCTTGGAACCAAATACTTTGATAGTCCAATTTATAATGTCACCTTTTGCTCTTCCTTCCCCCCTCTGGCAGTCAAGTATGAAGAATTGGCTATACTTCAAATTACAAAATTATTGTTTCCTGGTAAAATGCCAGGGACAGTCCATTGATGGCATAGCACTGATATTCAACCAAGTGAACTCTGGGAAGTGGTTCCCATCCCAGTAAGTGAGAAAAAACAAGCATGGTCTAGCCCCATCCCAGTAAGTGAGAAAAACAAGCATGACTTATTCAGGAAAACAACAATCATTAACAGTGGAACTGATGATTACAGGGTGGTAAAACTGGTTTTTATCTGAAGAGACGTATTTGTAAGAACAAAGTTAGTTAAGGAGCTGACAGGCTGAATTTTCTTTTGGTAAATGCTGAAACTTTCAGAAGAGCAGCTCTTACCCTTCAATCCCGAATAGAAGAGAGGAAGGAAGATATGGATGGTTTTCAGTTTTTGCAAATGTTGACAGAATAGTCAAAATATAATATGATGGTTTTTATGAACTCAGAGCACCGATACATATATCTGTTCACGCTAACATCATCTTATTTGCAAAATGGACACTGTTTGTTTTTGCAAGTAGTCAGCTGAGCTAATGTGAATGCCAGCTTCTTCTGTGATGTTTCAGCTTTAAGAGAGTTGCATTAATGGAGAGCAATTATGGTAATTTGAATTAGGAATGGAATTATGGTAATTGAAAACTTCTGCGGTGACAGGTATTTGTGAGACCTCTGTGTTCTGGTGCAGTTCAGAACTGCTATTAAGCCCATGGTAATTAGCATTTTCCCCCCTGAAATGGTTGAAAGAATAAGGGAACAGAAAATTTGACAGTGTGAGGGGGGAACTGGCAACAACATCAGAACCTGTGGTCAACACAAAGAAACACAAACACACTGATAGTCTTGGGCTTTTTAAAAAGAGAGAATCAGAAGAAAATCACAGTTTTGTTTGGGGCACTGGGGAGGCTAAGCATTTATGGTGTGGGTCTGCAGTATAGAGCAGAATTTGCAACAGAAAGGTGGAGCACAGAAAGCCATTCTTGTTTTCTGGCTTTATTTCCAAATCAAATTGTTGTAGAGAGCTTTGTAGGTCCTCACAGTCCAGAGCAGTAGAAAGCTATGACAAGCGAGCTGAATCACTCCGCCACGTTCATGCAGCCTTTCAACCAATGTTTCTCAGTTGCCTACTATGTGCTGGGCGACGTGCCAGGAACTAAAGATGTAAATAAGACAAGGTTCCTGCCCTCACAGAGATTTTCCAGTCACTTGTAAAATTGAGATCAATTTGCTTCCACCTTAAAGGCAGGGAAGCATTCTCTCAGAGCCAGAGCTATATGCCTGGCTTCCTTCATCTTGGGAGGGCTAAAAATTCTATTTTAGCTCTTAATCCCTTAGACTTTGTTCTTATCTTCGTGATTTCTCTTGAGGTCTCTAAGGACGGCAAAATATTAGAGTGTCTATAAATTAGGATATGCTTAGCTGCAAAGAACAGAATACCTGACTGAAAGTATATATGTGTGATTTACTAAACTCACATAATCAGTAGGAAATTCCAGGGTTAGTGTAGTAGGTCAGTGGTATCACCAACAATCCAGGCTTCTCCTCTACCTAATCCACCATTGTCTATGTTGGCAATGTCTCCCTAATGGAAACGCGGTGGCTACCAAAGCTATAAGCTAACATCTTTATATAGTAATGTTCTGAGCAAGGAGAAAGGGGACAAGAACAAAAGTACATTTTCCTTTAAGGGGGGGAATCATTCCTAGGGGAAAATTTTTTTCCCTCCCGAAACCACTAGGAGACTGCCCCTTATGTTTCATTGGCCAAAACTAGGTCACATGCCTACTCTTAAAACTTTAATTGGCAAATGGGAATAGCATTGGCATGACTACTTAGACAATTCGCTACTTATTGCCCTTGGCAGGGTACATCCTCCTTCTATCAAAATCCAGCTTCAGTTAACAAGGAAGAGGAAACGTGGCTTTGGTTACACAGGCATCTGTGTGGAATCAGAGATGATGGAAAAGCCTGCAGATACGTTTCCTGTCCTTATATATCTCTAATTTTTCCTCTGGGTCAAATGATCTTTCAAATATCTTTCTATAAAAATGCAGATGCTTCTGGGAATGGCACCACATGTAAGTCCCTAATATCTCAGTCTGTTGGATAAACTTTAAGAGGGGAGAGTGGGTCGCCACGCAATCACTGGGAATCTACGAATTTAAGATGAGGTTAGTGCTGAAAAATGGGAAAATTATGTAGAAATTTGAGATTGAGAGTGCTGAGGAGACATTTACCTTTTGTAATAGTTTTACCAATCTTCTATGTGGAATTTGATGACCTTGTCCAACAGAGGTCATTTTTATCGAACTTTTATTGTCCTTAGAGCACTATAGTAAGTCCCCTACATATGAACCTTCAAGTTGAGAACTTTCAAAGATGCGAACGTGCATGCCAGCCCCTGTATGCCAGCTGCTGTACTGTACTACTGTACTTTTCAAGCTGCTGAACTGTAAGATTTAAAATGTTTTCTTTATTTTTTGTGTTTGTTTTTTTATGTATGATTTGTGTGGAAAGTATTAGAAACCAATTACAGTACAGTACGGTATAGCCAATTGTGTTAGTTGGGTACCTAGGGTAACTTTGTTGGACTTACGAACAAATTGGACTTACAAACACACACTCCTAATGGAACTTGTTCGTATGTAGGGGACTTACTCTATATCGTATGGGCATTTAACCCCTATAACAATCAGATGAGATAAGACTGTCTTTGTAAGTGAGGAAGATAAAGTACTGAGAGATGAATAACATGCAGGGATTCAAACCCACCCAGGCCTGAACCAAAGTCCACTTTTTTTCCATTGCACCACATTTCTTCTCAAAGCCCAGCACAGAAGTAAAGTCATTTGAGTCTGAGGAGGTGATGCACTAGGGTTTTCTGTCTGTTGTGAACTTCCTTGTTATTCAATGCCTATATAACATACCTCTCTGGACCAGCATGATTACAAACACATTGGGAGAAAAATTTGAAACTGCACCTATCAGATATCTGAGATTAAATAACACTAGGTTCTTTTGATAAGATACAGGCAATTAATATCCTGACTCTAGGTGATGCCATCATTGCTGTCCTTCAAAGATTTATCTCATGTGAACCATGGGTAGGAGATTTTACCCTGAGCAGAGCTATTTCAATATAGAAAAAAGGAAGACATAGTGATCTATAGCTCCAGTAGAAACGGTAGTTTTGTAAGCACATCTAAATGGCTAGTGTTACTGTTTTAATGGGAGAAAATGATGGAAAATAAGGTGAAATCCCAATTTACTCAAGTGAGAACTATGTTCTGTGAAGTTGGCAAGTGCAAGTGTGTCTCTTTTCCTGTCACTCCTAAGCAGTCTCTTTTTGTGAGATGCTTCATGTAGACTTCAGTTCAGCAGAGGGTAATTGACCAAGTCAACTTTGCCACAGTCAATGCTTGTCATTACCAGCGATCCCACGTTTTCTGCCAGGAATCTGAGGCACAACTCAGTGGAGTCCCTCTTTCAAAGGAGAAATGTTTTCTTGCTGCTGAACATTAACTCATGTTACAGATGTGATTGAAACAGTGAAGGAGTTCCATCTCAGAGAGGAGGGAGACTGGCTGGCTCTTTGAGGACACGATTTCTGCATCCTGATGATTTTTGCCAGATATGTGAGTTTGCATGTGTTTGACAGCCCCTGGCAATAAAAAGACTGTACACAGAAGAAGAATCTATCGTGTATTAACTGTTCCTGCTCGTACTCTTTAACAAACAAACAAACATACAAAACATATAAAACCTTCCCTCAGTAACTCAGAAAGGTCACTTATTTTTCTTGAGTCCTTATAAGTAGAAAGCAGGATGAAACAGTTCATTGTACTGAGAAGAAAAATCTCATTTGGGAGTGTGAAAGAACAATTTGACAAGTGTCTCCGTAGTTCTAAGGTCTGAGGAAGAGAAATGACAACATTTTATTATAAAGTAAAGAGATTTATTTATTATTTACTTATTTCATTTTATTTATTTTTGGCTGTGCTGGGTCTTAGTTATGGCATGCGGGATCTTCGTTGAGGCATGCGGGATCTTTCCTTGTGGTGACTTGTGGTGTGCAGGCTTCTCTCTAGTTGTGGCGTGAGGGTTCCAGAGCCCATGGACTCTGTAATTTGTGGCCCACGGGCTCTAGTTGAGGCGCGGAAGCTCAGTAGTTGTGGCTCGCAGGCTTAGTTGCCCCGCGGCATGTGGGATCTTATTTCCCTGACCAGTGATCGAACCCGCGTCCTTGCATTGCAAGGTGGATTCTTTACCACTGGACCACCAGGGAAGTCCCTATAAAGTACTTTTTTTTTGCGGTATGCAGGCCTCTCACTGTTGCGGCCCCTCCCGTTGCGGAGCACAGGCTCCGGATGCGCAGGCTCAGCGGCCATGGCTCACGGGCCCAGCCGCTCCGCGGCATGTGGGATCCTCCCGGACCGGGGCACGAACCCGCGTTCCCTGCATCGGCAGGCGGACTCTCTACCACTGCGCCACCAGGGAAGCTCGTATATAGTACTTTTAATTGAAGTAATTAGGAGCAAGAGCACTAGTATTGCCTGAAAGACAGTCAGAAGGGAAATGGATTTCTGGTCGAGTTTGCTGAGCTTGGAGGCTCCTGATGAACTTTTGCAATAATAATTAATACAATACTTTTGAGACATTTTTAGCCTTACCAAAAATTATTTTTCTCTGCCTTGTTCTTCTTTCAGATAAAATAATAATGTTTACCACTTAGCTGGCATCTTTCATTCCGATGGGTCTCCTGGTTCTTAAACAATTTTTCTATCTCCACATATGCGAATATGTGTCTACACAGAGTCATTTCAGCAATTGCCAAAAATTTCAGCAATCCCACTGGGTAGCATGTTGCAGCTGTTCAGTATGATCTAGCAAAGCTACGTAGTGTTTGAGGGGAATAAAGTAAAAAAAAAAAAAAAAAGAAAAGAGAAAAAAATCCCAAAGCCTAGTGTTAGTATTCTAGGAAGAATCTGGCAGGCAGAAATGTGTATATACACAAAAGGATCTGCTCAGACTATATCTATTCCTGCTTCTAATACATGAACCATGGAATATCTGGGTCCCAGGAGGGGATTGCGAAGTTGGTTTTAAAGTTCCTTGAAATATGCTGTTGTCAGCAGGAGGGTTTCCGGATGCTGTACTGGGACATCCATTCAGCAATGACACAAAGCAGTGTGTGCCACTTCATTGAATTAGCAATATACGTCCTGTAACATGCTGTTTTGCTTGGAGGTCTCACGCAAGGACTGGCCATTTCTGCTATTTAGGTTTCAGGAGCTGATAAGTAACTGTGATTAGCCATTCAGATTTCATCTGAAAAGAAATAAAATCATTTAATTGCTTTGAAAAGACATGTACATTCACAGCATTGGTGTACTTGGAATTTGAAAAATGGTGACTGATTTTCTCCAGTAAATAGAGCAGTGCCTGGAACATAGTAGGAACCATCTATTAAAGGAGTGAATAAAAGCTTTGAATTCCTGATGATAAAAGCTCTCTCATTTATGTGGTATTAAGTACTTTTCAATGCACTTTCACGGATATCAACTTTTTTGATCTCAATGATATTATACTGGACTTAATGTGATATTGTAAATGTCAGAAGAATTTAACGTAAGAAATTCATCATACTGAGATCACCTCCGTTTCTCTTTGGCAAGCCATTACTAACACTCCTAGATGGGTTAAACTTCTAAGACCTGCCCTGCTCACACCTCATTCTATGGGAAACTGCCTGGTTCAGAGACTCTCTTGCCTGTCAAGCCACATTTAAATGATTTGATCCTTTTCCATTTTGTTGCCTCTCAAGTCGGCTTCCTGGTCTTGTGTGGACCTCAGAGCAGGTATATTACCCAAGAGAAGCCATTGTGTAGTCTGGGCAGTGATGTTTGACCTGTGGCTCTGTTTCCAAAGAGGAGTTGAATTAGGTGATTTTCCTCTTAAGAACTTGAAATTAGAAGCATGGGGAAAATTTTCCAGCTACCAGGGAAGCTGAAAATGGAATGAAGGCATGAGTTAAGAGTTGGCTGGAGCAAACCAGAGCCATGTGATGACTTTGACAGAGTCAACTGAGAGAGCTGCTTCGTGGGGATGAGAAGGGAACAAATATACAGAGAATCTGAGACATCACATATTGCTGAAGGTCCCTGAGAAAGAGATGGAGAATCATGGTGACAACTTTTTCTTCCATCTGTGTGCATTTTTATAATACACCCTTTATTTCATGATGTGGCATAATAAGGGTTCTTGGTCTTCACAGAGATGTTGGCATGATATGTATTTGCTGATGAAAATAGAGTGACCCATAGGAAAGATGATGATGGGCTTGAACTTCTCTTCCTGGGTGGGACGTTGCAGTAATTGACATCATGGCTTTGGGAGGAATAAATTAGCAATTGCCTTGTAAGATGGCATCAACTTGCTACAGGATATGGGTCCTCTATTTTATTCATCAGAGAGCTTAGGTGCTGCTCAGCATATGGTTTATAGCAGCTTCCTTTCCCTCTGGGAGCTTATATTCTAAGTCAGATAGTTATTTGTTAAGATCTTACCTTAGAATTCTTTGACCAGCATCTTCATTGGCTCTTCCAGTCTCTGTGTGGTTGATCTTCCAGACCAAGGGTGACTTCAGGTCTCGTAAATTTAGGGAAATTAGGGGCCAAGAGTGATACCTTCCTACTTCTGAGAAGGTTAGTTTTATGCCACAGGCTCCTGGAACTATCATTTTGCAGCAACATGGAGGGTCCTAGAGACTATCATACTAAGTTAAGTAAGTCAGACAGAGAAAGACAAATACCATATAATATCACTTATATATGAACTCTAAAGTATGACACAAATGAACTTATTTACAAAACAGAAACAGACTCACAGATATAGAAAACAAACATGTTTACCAAAGGGGAAAGGGGGTAGGGGGGATAAATTAGAGTTTGGGATTAACAGATACACACTACTTTATATAAAATAGATAAACACCAGGGTCCTATTGTATAGCACAGGGAACTATATTCAATATCTTGTAATAACCTATAATGGAAAAGAATCTGAAAAAGAATAGATATATGTATATGTATAACTGAATCACTTTGCTATACACCTGAAACTAACACAATGACGTAAATCAACTATACATCAATTTTAAAAAATTGAAAAAAAAACGAATTGTAAGGAGCAAGGGGGGAGAATATGGGCTCAGGAGTTTGTTTCTATGGCGGCTTGCTCCCCGTCAACCTAACTAAGCCAGAACTGTGTTCCACAGAATTCTTCTCCTGATATAGTTCCGGCATGGTTAGTGTTAACCAAAAGAGAAATGTGACCGAGGTTCGGAAGGTGGAAGTGCAGCAGTAGCCAGGTGTCAGTGCAGGGCCAGATACTGTTGCTGAACTGCTTACCTGGTTGGTGTCAGCAGCAGCCAGGTCAGCTCCGTGCTTCCTCTCTCCTTTCCTCTCCCCACACCCTCCTTCAGGTTCTCTGAATCCCATCTTGGGCTCTGTGGCGAAGGATGCCTATTATCCTGCATGTCGCGCACAGCATCCAGGATGGAGGTGGTGAGAGAAATGAGGGTCCCAGTTCTTGTAAATTCCGTTTTGTTCTCACAGCTTCCAGCTTGTTTTTGCTCTCCCCCACTTCACACCTGTATTTCCTTCTGCGCTACCTGCCCTCCCTACTGACTTCAGGCCAGCACCAGAGGCAGAAGCAGCCGCTAGCACAGTTGCCTAGGTTTTCATCTCTACAGTCAGTTTCTTATTCTGTACCATTCATTGTGGTTCTGCTTCTCTGATTGAACTCTAACTGATACAGCTTCTTATTAAATCAGTGCTCATCCACTGGTTTAATTTATTCATTGATTAGTTATGACATTAACATTTTTGCACCACAGAAGAATTTTAGACAGGGATAAACAGACTGGCCACTTTTTAGCAAATATGTAGCAGCAATTTCTTTGCTGAAAAGATTTCCATATTTTAAGAAATGTTTTCCTGTAGTAGAACATCATGTCCAAGAAAGTGACTTTGTAAAAAAGAATTTCCAGGGAGTTCTTTTCCTAGAATGATAATGTTTATATTTTAATTGCTTTATTAAAGAACAGGTGATTTTTCACTGTTAGCCAAACTCAAAACACTTAGTTGGAGCAATGTATGGTGGACATTTGAAAGAAAGTCACTTTGGATATTTGAGACCTCTGTGTACACAAGGCTCTAGAGGTTATCACTATCTAATCCCAAAATAGGTCTTCTATATGAAGGTGGAAATTTGACCCTAATTATATCTGTTTTTTAAAAAATTATTTATTTATTTATGGCTGTGTTGGGTCTTACGTTGCTGTGCGCTAGCTTTTTGTAGCTGCGTCGAGCCAGGAATACTCTTCGTTGTGGTGCACAGGCCTCTCATTGCATTGGTTTCTCTTGTTGCAGAGCACGGGCTCTAGGCGTGTGGGCTTCAGTAGTTGTGGCTCGTGGGCTCTAGAGCGCAGGCTCAGTAGTTGTGGCACACGGGCTTAGTCGCTCCGCGGCATGTGGGATCTTCCCGGCCCAGGGATCGAACCCGTGTCCCCTGCATTGGCAGGAGGATTCTTAACCACTGAGATACCAGGGAAGCCCGATATCTTTTTCCTTTTAATAACATGAAATTTCAAACCTAAATATTGTTTAGGGATATATTTAAATATATAATGAACATCCTTTTAAAATACAACTGCCTAGTATTTCTTACTTTAAAGAATACTGTGAGGGGAAAAAAAGAGAAAGCCAGCAAAAAGCCAGTACTGTCCTGGATTATACTTCTAAAAGAGGGAAATATTCAGTTCTAATGCCTGGCTGCCACTGTTAAGCTGGTAGACAATCCAACATTTATGTATCTGAGGTTTTAAAAATTAAGTTTAAAGTATATGGTATGATCCTGTTTACTTCCAACCCGATGGAAACAAGTTATAATAGGGCTGCAGACACCAGCATGAACTGGATTTGATATGCTGGGCAATGGGAAGCTACTGTAGGTTTTCCCCCTCCCTCCCCCTCCCCCCAGCTTTACTGAGTTATAATCTACATATAACATTGTGTAAATTTAAGGTGTACAAGGTGTTGATTTGATACATGTATATGTTGCAAAATGATGACCACAATGAGGTTATTTAACACATCCGTCACCTCACATAATTACCTTTTTAAATTTGTGGTGAGAACAGATCTATACAATTATCACCTCTATAGGTTCCTGAACAGGGAAGTGAAAGCAACATTTCAGGATGATTAGTCCTGTGGAGACAAGAAAGATGGGTTAGAAATGATGCTTGAGTACAAGAGTAATTAAGTAGATTTTAAAATATTTTTTTCTATTGCAAAACTAATATATTCTTATTAGAGGAAATTTAAAAACTCATATAAGTAAAAACAAGGAAATAAAGCCCAGTAAATTATCATTGTTGAATCCCAATGTTAGTATTTTGGTATATTTTCTTCTATTTTTTTCCTGTTTATGGTTACATAGTTGTAATTATGATATGTATATGATTTTTATCCTGATGTTCTTTTCATTTAATATTGTTGAACATCCTTGAAATTTATCAGAGATTCATATTGAAAGTTTTGATAATGTTTACATTCATTAATGCCATTTGAGCATGTATTTTTACCTTTCTTTTTCACAAGTTTATTAAGGTAGAATTTTGTACAATAAATTTCTCATACATAAAGTAGGCAATCTGATGAGCTATGACAGATATATGCACACATGAAACTACCATCACAATCAAGATATGGAACATATCCATCACCCCCAAAGGTTTTATCATGCCCCCTTACAATTATCCCTCCCCAGGCAAGCACTCTTATTTTCTACCATTGTGTGCATTTTCTAGAATTTTATATGAAAGGGCTCCTACAGGATATACTGTGGGTTTTTTTTTTTTCCGGTCTAACTTCTGTCATTCAGCCTAGTGCATTTGAGACTCATCCATGTTGTTACATGTATCCGTAGTTTATACCTTTTTATCACTGACTGGTTATGCTGTTGTACAGCATGTAATTTTCTTCATAAAATGTCCAGAGAACAACAAAACCACACTGAGATTCAGATGCCAGGCACCTCCTGTATACATTTGATTCATGGTGCCTGTGAATTAAATTCAGCCCTTAATATAATTATATATTTTCATAAGTCATAGAATTTGAGGTCATTTACAAATAAAGAAAATCCCTAACTTTAAATTCATTCATTCAACTTTAAATTCATTCACTTATTCATGCATTCGTTCAAGATATGTAACTTTGCTAGGTACTTCTAGGTACTTGAGCTACATCAGCAAACCAAACAACTTTTCCTTGTTGAGATCATATTGTAATAGGAAAAGATAGGAGAGTATATTTCTAATAAGTAGTAAATATAAACATGTAAATCATCTAGTTTTGTAGATGTTCATAAGTTTTACATAAAAAAGAAAAAACTGAGCTGGGTAAGGCAGATTGGGAGTACCAGGAGTGTGTTTGGGGGACAGAAGTTGGTTTTAAGTTTAAATAGAGTGATCAGAATAAGCCTTAGTGAGGTCTGAGTTTTAAAATCTGACGAAGTCAGGGATCTATCTATCATAGCATTTTCTACTGAATTCTTTGTAAACATTATATGGCTATATAATATTCAGTTGAGTGGTTACATCATAATTCGCTTAGTTAGAGCTATAGATGGACATTCAGATTAGCTCTGATTTTCATTGCTATATATAATGTCTCTATGAACATTGCTGTGAATTAAGCTTTTGAATTGTCTATTGTGTCCTTAGGATAGATTTTGAAGAAGTACAGTTATTGTAAAAAAGGACATACAGTTTTTTCTTTCACTTTTTAAGATTTTAAAAATGTTGAATCATTATTGTATTCCTAAGATTAAATCCTCCTTAGAAATTATATATTATTATTTTCTAACATTGTTAGATTCACTTTGTTAACTTTAAATTATGATTTTACATCTATTTAAAAAATAAAACTGGCCTATAATTTAGTTTCTAGTGCTATTTTTTTTCAGCACTGGTATTAAAGTTACTCTGTCATGACACAAATGGGTAGCTTCTCTTTTTTTCTATTCTTGGGAGTAGTTTTTGGTAGAGAGTTTTGTTCCTTTGAAAGTATGATAGAATTTACCTAAAATAAATTTTCTGTTCTGGATCCTTATGGTGGGAGAGATGCCTTTCAGATTATTTATATCTATTAAAAAATTTTTCTTTCACTTATATTTTCTTACAGTTGTTTATGTTATTTTTCCAGTTACTTGAACCAAATGCTTAACTCATTAAAAAAGAAATCAGACCTCAGGTGTCTATCCTAAAGTTGATCACATTCCTGGGATCAGGACAAGTGATCATCCCTGGGGGAGAACTTTACTCATTTAATCATTTTGCTGTTCTCTTCATCTACCATCTCCTTTGTCCCTCCAACTTCCACTCCTGTGTATTTAATATATGCCCTTCCATTCATTGTTCATAAATTTATAGATTTAAAAAAAAATTTATTTATTTGGCTGTGTTGGGTCTTTGTTGCTGTGCACGGGCTTTCTCTAGTTGCGGTGAGCGGGGGCTACTCTTCTTTGCGGTGTGCGGGCTTCTCATTGTGGTGGCTTCTCTTGTTGCAGAGCACGGGCTCTAGGGAGTGTGGGCTTCAGTAGTTGTGGCGCACGGGCTTAGTTGCTCGGCGGCATGTAGGATCTTCCCGGACCAGGGGTTGAACCCGTGTCCCTTGCATTGGCAGGCGGATTCTTAACCACTGCAGCACCAAGGAAGTCCCTATGGATTTTTATTCTTGAAAAATATATCATATTTTTTATGCTTTAAAATTTTACATAAATAATTTCTGGCCAAGATGGAGTAACAGGCACAATACCCTTAAACAAACAAAACCAAAAACTAAGACAAAATATTTTAGCCAAAGTTTACAAGGCACTGGACAAGACAATGAAAAAGAGTGATCCCTGAGAGATGAGAAGCAAACAAGGTGATCCCTCTGACTTACCTTGAGAGAGTTTCCAGACCATGATACAGGGGTGGGGGAACTCAGGTGGCTCCTGGAAGACTCCCTGAGTTGAATAGATGACACTGAGAATCTGGGAAAACCAAGATGGCTTGAGTTTGCAGGACAGAGTCCTAGAGAGGAGCAAGCTGCTCAGAAAGAGAACCCTGGATATCTGCAGAGGGTACCCCTTGAATATTCAGCAGAGTCCTGATGGGTGCATGTGTGTGAGGCCAGAGAAAGAATCATCAGAAAGAATTAGATGTACTCACACGGGGCCAGGAACAGTGTCTGTTCCCACCATCTAGTCTGAGAAACCTCATAATTCATGGGACATTGAGTACTCAGAAGGGTCTTGTCTCAGTTGTGGGGAATAATTAGCCCTAGAATAATCATTGTCCCAGGCCTGTCTAACAAATCTTAAAAACAAGATCTGAAATAATCAAAGTGTTTATAAATAACTTCATTCTAGAACAAAGCTTGACAACAATTATAGGAAAACAAATACAGGCAGTATGCAGAAAGGTAAAATTGGATACCTGTCATCCAGTCACAGTTTTCAGACATGCAAAGAAGCAGGACAACATGATTCATAATCAATCAATTGAAACTGAATGAGAATTGACATGGATGTTAAAATCTCCATGTAAGGGTATCAAAGCAGTTATTAAAACTATATCACATATTTAAAAATTTAAATAGCGACATAGATGATAAGAAAATGACTAAATTGAACTTTTAGGGATTAAAACTAAAATGTGTGAGATGAAAAATTCACTGTATGAGATTAAGAGCAGATTAGACATTGCAGAGAAAAAGGTTAACGATTTTGAAGGCATTCTACAGAAACCCTCCAAAAGGAAATGCACAGAGAAAAAGGGATTAAAAACAAAAAGAAAATAGTATCAGCTGTGAGACAACTTCAAGAAACCTAACATACATGTAACTGGAGTCTCTAAGTGGGCAGGGTTGGGGGGGGACAGAAGAAATACTTGAAGAAATAATGGCTGAAAAATTTCCAAATTCAAGGCAGAATATAAACTGACAGATGTAAGAAGTTCAGAGAACCTCAACAAAACAAAGACAAAACATCATGGTCAAATTGCTCAAAGCCAGTATTAAATAGGAAATACTAAGAGTAGTCAGAGGAAATGTCACGTATGTACAGGGGAAAAAAGATAAGGACAACAGCAGATTTCTCTTTAAAAACAGTGAAACATCTTTAAAATACTGAAAGGAAAAAAAGTCCACTTAGAACTCTATACCCAGCAAATATATCTTTTAAAAACAAAGAAAAAGTATAACTATTTCAGACATACAAAAGCTGAAAAAATTCATTATCAGCTGACCTGAACTAAGTGAAATGTTAAAGAAAGTTCTTCAGGCAGAAGCAAAATGTTTCCATTTGGAAATATGGATATACACAAAAAAATAAAGAGAAGTGGAAATTGGAACTTGGGTAAATATATGAGTTTTTCTTTTTATTTAAATGTGTTTAAGCCATATTTACTTATTCATTTCTACAGTGATGAATACCTAGATGACCTCTAACATTTTCTTAACATTCAGACAACTGTGATAAATCTCACATTCTCCTGTGTATCTATGCAGGGTATTCCTAGGATGTATACTTCTTGGAAAACTAGAATTCGAAGGAAACTTCTAGAGGATAAAAGCTTTTTATCAAGAGTTTACATATTTAACAGAGAAACTTTGGATACATTTCTCTTAATGTTGGGAAAAAGGTGGGGATGACCACTTTGCTACTCTCTACAGGTCCTGGATACTATAACAAATAAACAAAAAGTAAGCAATACTTTTATTTGAGTAGGCAGATAAAATAATTACTTCATAGACAACCCAATAGAGGTCAGTAAGATTGCCGGATGCAAAATTCATTAGTATTTCCCTATACCAGTAAAGATCTATTAAAAATGTAATAGATACCATTTTCAATAGAACAAAAATCGTAAAGTACTTAGCAAATCACCTAATAAATTGTGCACAAGACCCTAGTAGAAAAATACTAAAAATTTCTATTAAGGGACATAAAATAATAATAAATTAAAAGATATAACATACTCATAGTTGGAACAAGTCATCATTTTAAAGATTTAGGTTTTACTTCAGACTATAAATTCAGTGCTAAGATAATATTGGAAACGAAGAACAGATATGCAGGTTTGCCTTACTAGATCTTAAAACATAATACAAAGCCATAGTAAAACAACAGTATGGTACTGGTAATGAACCCCACAAATAGGCCAATAGCAACTTGGTGTATGTTACAGTACAAGAGGGGGAAGGATAGATTCAAGTCTCGAAACAGATGAAAAACCAGGCAGAAGCAAATGTTGAAGCACATCTTCGTGGCCTTGGGATGTGGAAGGATTTGCTATTTGAGACCAAACAAATGAACAAATGAAAATCACTAGAGGTAATATGAATGGATTTGCCTACATGAAAACAAAAGATTTCTGTCCATCAAAGAATACTACAAGGCTAACAACTGGGTGACAGGATAATATCTGTAAGGTAACAAGAAAAGCTGAAAAAATGCAATAGAAAAGTGAGCAAAGGAAATGGATAGTAAGTATATGAAAAAATTCTCAACCTCACTATTTATCAGAAAAATGCAAATTAATGTGTGACTGCAAACAATTTAAAACCCCTGAGCAAAAATTAAAGAGCTAGATAATATCAGTTGCTGGAGAAGAAAAGGGAAAGCTAGAACCTTTATTACTCCTTGTGGGCTTATAAATTAGAGATGCTATTTTGGAAAGCAGTATGGCAGAAATAAGAATTTAGAGATTTTTGTACATATTGCCAATTGTTTTCCCAAAATGCAACGCCTTATGATGTCTGTTACTGTGTCCCTTGTACTATTTTAATATATATTTTCAATTTTACAAAAACCATATTGTTCCTTTCATTTAATTTTTAAATTAATAGCAAAGCTGAATATTTTACAATCTGTTAATAGATGTTTTCATTTTGAAATTTTCTATCTCCTTTACCCATTTATCTTTTGGGTTTTGGTATTTTCTTCTTATTGATTTATATGAGCTTTCATATAAAAAGTATTTTTATTTTGATATGTTTGCCTAAAAGGTTTTGATCTGTTGTATCTATCAATTGTGCTACAGTTATATATGACCTCAAAATGTCAGTTATACGTTGCCTGCTGGGTTGTGACTGCTCTTCTGAGATTTGCCAGGCTCTGTTCCACATGTGATCATCACCTAGAATCCCAGCTCAGGGAGGCAGCCTCACTCTGGGACATGCCGTTTTTTTGTGGTGGAGGGTTAAAATCAGGAGAACTGGTGGAGATATATACTGGCTCTTAATGCTTCTGCTCTGAACTGGCATCTGGAATGTGTGCTCTTGTATCATTAGTCAAAGCAAAGCAGGGAAATATACTCCCCTTAGGGGGATGCACGGGAAGTCATGTGGTAGTGGGCGGGAATGGATAATCCTCTCACTGAAATGAAGTAATGAATAATAGAGAACAACAGTACACCTGTTAGAGAGCTTATTTGCATATGATTAATTTAAAAATTCAACTCTTTTAGTTCATACTTGGCATTGATGTAACAAAGGAATAGAAGTGTCTTAGAGAAGGATATTTTAACAGTAAGGATTATCCCTGGGACAGTATCCTGTTGTTTGGAGGTGGCAGCCTGCAGCTAACTTGTTTAATCGAAGGAGGAGATGTGCTAAGCTTGCTGGTTTGCCTGTTGGAGACAGGTGGAGCCAGCTGGTTGTCTGTAGTAGGCTGGCAATTCATAGCAACTGAAGAAAGGAGCGGGGGTTTCATAGCCAAGAAGAGCTTTGAGGGCTTAAAGGGTATAAATCAATTTTGGGAGACACTGGCATTCTTACTCTTTCAGGGGGGCATTGCTTTGGGAGAACTTTGGTGCCCAGTGGGAACCAGACCAGAAAGTCAAGTCAGACACAGTTGGGTATAGGATTGAAAAAAAAAAAGAAAAGAAAAAGAGCATAGCGTCAAGATACAAGTAGTTCCTATTTCCAGTCCCCAAATCTCTTCTGATGAATAAAGTTCTTTTGATGTGACTGGCTCTGACCTCCTCCCACCACCCTTGCACTCACACTCCAGCACGACAAAAGTGGTGTCACAAAAAACTAGCACAGTCCTCCTCTAAATCTGCTCCACACATCAACCCTGGGTATTTGGGGAGATTATTTATTTTGGTAGGTATTTATGGAGTGCTTTCACATGCCAGCTCTGTGCTGGGTGCTGGGGATACAGAGATGAATAGAACCTGTCGGCCATGGACACAAGCACAGATAAGTATCTTTTTTTTTTTTTTTTTTTTTTTGTGGGACGCGGGCCTCTCACTGTTGTGGCCTCTCCCGTTGCGGAGCACAGGCTCCGGACGCACAGGCTCAGCGGCCATGGCTCACGGGCCCAGCCGCTCCGTGGCGTGTGGGATCCTCCCGGACCGGGGCACGAACCCATGTCCCCTGCATCGGCAGGCGGACTCTCAACCACTGCGCCACCAGGGAAGCCCACAGATAAGTATCTTTTAAGGTCGACTGACAAATACTACAAGAGAGGCCAGATGAAGGGCATATTAAATCAGCTAGGAAGAGGGTGGGTCAGATGCAGACTCAGGAAAAAACTACATTTAAGCTGGATTTTGAGGAAGAGGAGAGGTTTTGCAAACGGAAAGGAGCAAAAGCATGGAGATGAAAAGAAAAAAGGAAACACAAAGAGCCTCATGTGGCCAAAGAAGAGAGGGCAAAGGAGAGAGTGGTATAAGGTGAGTCGTAGAGGTAGATTGCAGTCATGACAAACAGTGGAGTTTTATTTTTAGCCAATGGGGAACCACCGAAAGCTTTTGTAAATATACACACAGAGCAAAGCACATAGATCTGTGTTTCAGAAAACAGCTACTGACAATTTGAGGGCAAATTAGAGAATAAGAGTTTGAAGATTGGGGAACCAGTAGGGGGCTAATGCCACAATCCAAAAAAAAATTAATATGAGTTCTAAGGAAAGCAGATGCACTGAAAATAGAAAGGAAGGAGAAGAATTCAAGGGATGTATCAGAGATGGAATTGACAGGGTCTGACAACAGTTTGGATGTGGGGAGTAGCAAGGGGAGGAGTCAGCAGTGGCTGAGCTTGCTGCCTTGGGTAGAACAGTGAGAACGGGCTTGGGAGAGAGGGAGGGGTGCTGGGGAAGATGATCTCAGTATCCCAGAAGTCCTGGCATAGGATGCCTCGGGTAGAACATTAAACACTCCAACAGTTTTCCAATATCTTATTTTTCCATCTGTTGGTTGAATTTCAGGGTGGACTAAAACTATATTGACATTATAGTGTTGATGCTGAACTTGTGGTGTAGGTGCTGATTCGGAGGTCCATAGCTGGGCCACTTGGTGTCCCTGATTACATGCAGAAGTCAGCCCATCTCCTGACCTGTGCTATAATGAGCGCGGGGTTCTCTGTGGAGTGTTTGAGTAACTTACTGTCCTTGTTGGTCCCGGGCTAGGTATACTGCTGGGACTGCAGAGACTGCAGCCTCCCTTTTTTGACAACAGCTGCATTTCCTTTCACTTCCTCCTCAGCTTTTCCCTGGGTGGCTGTTCTATACGCAGAGAGATAGCAGACACTGGAGATAGGTCATGTTGCTGACTGCGGGGCGTGCAGACTGGCTTCTCCAGGTTTTTGTGCTGGCAGCTAAAGTTGTTAACTCACTTCTTGATCTACTTAAAATTAGAATGTGCCAGGTCCCTGGTCAAATTGTTCTTAGGAATCAATGTGAATAGATTGTGATGGAACTGACTGTTTTTATTACCATTTTTAAAAATTGGAGTATAGTTAATTTATAATGTTGTGTTAGCTTTAGGTGTACAGCAAAGTGATTCAGTGATTCAGTTAGCCTAGTAAGTAGGCTACAGCTATCCATCTATCTCTCGGTCTATCTATCTGTTCTTTTTCAGATTCTTTTCCATTATAGGTTATTACGAGATACTGAATATGGTTCCCTGTGCTATACAGTAGGTCCTTGTTGTTTATATATAGTAGTGTGTATATGTTAATCCCATACTCCTAATTTATCCCTCCCCCTCCACCTTTCCCCTTTGGTAACCATACGTTTGTTTTCTGTGTCTGTGAGTCTGTTTCTGTTTGTAAATAAGTTCATTTGTATCACTTTTTTTTTAAGATTCCACTTATAAGGACTTACTGTCTTACAAATATCTCTGATATCATGTGCTCTTTATCTTTCTCTGACTTACTTCACTTAGTGTGATAATCTCTAGCTGATGGGTTTCTTTAATTGTCACTGGCACGGGCTGAGCTCTGATTTTCTCCCCTCTAGGATTTGGATAAGAAAAGTGAGCACAGTTCAAAAACTCAAGTCAAAAAAATTTCATTGTCCTTGGTCTTTTTTTCCCTTAAAGTCATTTCTTAGAAGTTTCTGGAAAGAGGGCTGGTCCTTATTAGGTTTCATAGCGTGTGTTCTGACATACCTGGAGAATCCATCTGTTGCCCAGGTTCCAGAACAAAAGTGGTAGAAGGGAAAGGATCATGGGAAAAAATAGGGAGAGGATCCTAGTAAGTAGGCTACAGGGCTGTGTGAGGGAGAATGAGAGGCACGGAAATATCCCTGCCAGCCTTGTTACGTAGGGCTGGAGACAAATTTATTTTACGTTTCAGGGACTGTCATGCATGGGGGCCTGTCCAAGTTCCTGAGAGGGGCCCTAGCCATGTGTTGACATGGATATATATTTTTGAAAAACTTTGTGTATTCTCCTTCTCAAAGAGGGCCTCCAAACTGTGTAATCTATAGGCTCTATAAAAACCTGGATCTACTTCATTTATGGCCCGAGAAAAAGAAGAGAAAGAAAAAATCCTAATAGGTAGGTGTTCTCTGTGCTCCTTCCATGCTGCATGTTAGCTTTATTTGGCTCTCTATCATCCTACAATTCTAAATGCAGCTATTTTGAAAGCCAGAAATTTTGGGGCTTGGGGGTGGAGGAGGGAGTGGGAGACAGATTTCAGCTGGCTGGTTTGGTTCTGTCATTTGCATAATTCCAGATAAACAGATGACGAAAGCGGTGACTAATAGTTATTGTGATACTGCTTTAATTATTTCAAGCCAACAAAACGATAACATGTCATTCGATCCTAGACCCTTTTTTTTTTTAACATCTTTATTGGAGTATAATTGCTTTACAATGGTGCGTTAGTTTCTGCTGTATAACAAAGTGAATCCGCTGTACATATACATGTATCCCCATATCTCCTCCCTCTTGCATCTCCCTCCCACTTTCCCTATCCCACCCTTCTAGGTGATTACAAAGCACCGAGCTGATCTCCCTGTGCTATGCAGCTGCTTCCCACTAGCTATCTATTTTACATTTGGTAGTGTATATATGTCCATGCCACTCTCTCACTTCGTTCCAGCTTACCCTTCCCCCTCCCCGTGACCTCGAGTCCATTCCCTAGACCCTTTCTTTATGCTTGCTGTGTTTTGGATATACATGTGAGTGTTAAAATTAGTTACCACAACATGTAAAGCACTGTTAAAAAGAAAAAAAGAGAAAAGAAAGAAAAAGGGAAAAAAGAAAGACTGGGCTGTGAGCATGAATGTAAACGTGCATTAAGCTCCAACATAAACGCAGATGAAAACTGGCAATAGTACCCATGGGGCTTTGGACTCTAGCTCAGCCACTCAGAATTGGCACTAAACTGTCATTTTCCAGAAGCGTAATTGGAATGACCAAGTCTCCATAGCCTCTTCAGTGTTTTCAAGTCTCTTCTGTTTATTATTCATTCATCTTGTTTCCTAGTACTTCAGCACAATAGTCTCATGGCAAGTACATTTGTGCTCATTACGGAGTTCTGTGGGACCCCCATGAGGAACCTTGGCAGCTTTATCAGCCTGGGCTTCTCTCTGGTGACAGGGAGACAGGGCAGGATGAAGAGACTTGCCTTTAGGTTTCACATTCAGTCAATACCCAGAACAAAGCTCAACAGTGGTGGGTAGGCTTGCTAGCCCTGTAACTGACTACAGGGACATCCTGCTTTCATGGTTTTCCTATAGTGTGTGTGTGTGTGTGTGTGTGTGTGTGTGTGCGTGCGTGCGTGCATGTGTGCGCGCATGTGCGTGTGTGTGTGTGTTTTAACCTACAAGTTACTTTTAAATAAAAGGACCAGGGGAAAATGTGTGCTTATCTTAGCTGCCTCGAGTCCCTGAAAAGACTCGCAAGGGCTATTTACTGGTGATGAAGTACAAGTACCTTGCTGTGAGAGGAGATCAATATGTGGCATTCTCTAGACTTCCTGCTGGACTCCGGGGAGATTAAGTTTGTTTTGCCTTCACTGAGGATTTGCTGGACTCCGGGGAGATTAAGTTTGTTTTGCCTTCACTGAGGATTCTTCTCCCTTTAGAAGCAAGCTGTCGTGCTCCCATCCACGTCTCGGGCTGAGTTATGCTGCTGGGACAGATGTGCTGCCCCCATGGCTTTGACTCTTTACAGCTCCGTTTTGTGACCTGTCCTGACATCACAGCACTGTGGCGATCTTGGGACTCGTTCTTTCTCGATCACACAATGGCGATCTTGGGACTCGTTCTTTCTGGAGACATCTGCTCTTCTGGTTTGATGTTGCTGTAAGCACGCTGTTCATTTGCATCGACAGGTCTACCGATGCCTGTCCTTCATTTGGACCAGGAATAGGTAAATGAAAGGTTCAGGACTCAATTAATTTAGCTATTTCCAAAAGTTTTGAATTGCAGCCAGCTGGCGGGAGGGAGGATGTCTAGGCTTATTTTCAGTGTGGAATATAAGCAAGTCTGTGGTGTGAGGCTATATGAACATCTGCAAAATGGGCTCTTTATGTTTTTTAAACAACATGCACTGTAGTGGAACAGAAGCATAATATAACCCATTAGCATTAGTGTCAGCGTAACAGCCTCTGAATTGCATATTGGTGGGAAAATATTGATAGTAAAGTGTAAACAACTGCAAATGGGAAATGCAGTAAAGCTCTCTTCATAGGACCCGTAATTTACAATTAAATAGGTTACATTGAAATGATATGAAGTAGAGGCATGTATGTCCCAAATAACGGGGAATTTAAATTAAGGCTCGTACTTTCCCATTGACCTAGAAGAGGGTAGAAGAAGAAAGGAAATGAACTTAGTGCATTGTCTGGCAAGTGTATGTTGATAATGGTTTAAGTAATACGTGTTAGGCATGCTTTGGGTTTGTGCAAATTTTTCAACGGTGGATATTCTATGCGCCCCGGAGCAAGTTCCTTATAGCAATAAGGCATTTTGTAGGCACAAATGTATTCCATAGCCAGGGAATACGCCATTGAAGGGGAGTTTTCTCACAGATAGGCAGCTAAATTTTTGCATGAAGAAGACTGGTTCAGTCTAGTGAATTTGTGTTCACTCTTATAGAATTCCTTGGGCTTCAGTGTCCTCATCTATACCTTAATGGAGTTGACCTAAATGAATATTTTCATCTACTTTTTATTCTGTCTCTGCTGTGTCATGTAATAAAGTGACAATGGGTAGGATTTCTAGTCTGGGTCTTGGGAAAATAGTCAACTTCAGACTATTATGTGATTATCTGTTGATTAAAAAAACAGTAGCATTACAAGTTTTGTCATTCTGAGGTGAGGGTAACACTGCGGGGGCAAGGGGGAGGCCCCTTTTGGGTCTGATGCCTGATGTTGGAGACATGGGCCAGGTACAGATTTGAGATGGGGCCTGGGGGAAGCAGCGTCTCTGAAGGCAGATTTGGAGTGAAGGCTATTACTGACTCTCCAGGGTTCTTCCTTTTTCTTCCCTTGGACACCAATCATGGAAGGAGCAACTTCTCTGTTTGAGCCTCAGTATCAAAGGAGCATGACTTGGATCCAGCCCTACGGGACAGTTCAGAAAGAAATCATGACGGGCCCTTTATCCCCAAGGGTAACAGTGTTCCCTCCCTGAGGCTGTGAGGAGGCTGGTTTGGACACGGATGCATGGATGTGACTGAAGCTCAGAACTCCTTCCCACCTGGTATCTTGCTCTGTGGGTGTGCCCCAGAAAACGGCTTCCTGTGGGTCTCAGTTGAGAGCACTGTGTCACTACCCATTTGTCATACTGACAAGCCCCTCGTGGTTCCTTGATAGCGCGAGGGGCAGTAGTTGCTTGGAGGAGGAAGCTCCCAGCACTTGCTTTTATGGCATATGATGGTGCCAAACCCATACCTGCTGTGGGGCTATCAGGCATGGTTACTAGCTGACTGCAGTGCTTGTGGGGAGAAGCCTCCAGCTGTTGTAGCCTGAGCAAACACTACCATGCCTGGGAGAGCAGTGTGTGCCTCAGTCCCTCCAACAGGTTTCTGGACCCACCTGTCCTCCACTGTGACATCAAAGGGCAAGAGAAACAGCAACAGTGATGAAACAGAGAGCAGACTTTCCATTTCCTCTCTGGGGACCATGCCCTTTGGGGAGGGTAAGTCCATAGGGTTTTGAGAGGGTACAGTCATGCAAATTGCATATTATCGGAGAAGTGGCTTGATTTAAACCCCAAGCCTGTGAGGCAGGACGTTGTGGATTGATCCATACGTGGGCTAGGCCCCCGGGAGTAACGGTACTCAACTTGGGTCACTGCATAGATAAATAAGATAGATTATGGGTTAGGCCCAATTCCTTATGTGCTAGTAAAAATGTCTCTATTTTCTTTCTCAGGGATCCTTTTAGTACCAGGCTGAGGTTAAGAACCTCGAGGGTCCTAAGTAATCCCTATGGTTCCGGTCATTTCACTTGTCCTTTGGAGAGAACCACTAGTGCCTTCCTAACCTCATAAATATTGTTGGGAGGAATATCAATAAAGGAGTCTTTCCTCAACAGAGGGTGCTGAAGGGAAAGGGAAATTAAGTAAGAGGGTGAGCGTGGTGTGATTGTATCTGGAAAGGTTCATCTTTTGTGTTCTTCTTTTCTGCTCTTCATAGTATATCACTGTTTCCTGATCAGTGGCAGAGCTGTCCTCCGTCAGGAGGATTACAGGCTATGATGGTAGAAAGGCAGAGAGAAAGAAACAGCCACGGTTCTGTTTGTGACTTCCCAAACAGACCCTTGAATTCCACCTAAGAAACAGTAGTTTTAAAAGTCAAAGCTTTCCATTTTCAAGAGCCAACTTCTGCAAAGGAACACATTTTGAGAGTCCAAAGGGAAGGCCCTGAAGGAAGCTTGGCATATAGTTTACACTAGAAAAAATAGATGAGAAAGGAAAAAAAGTAATGCTCTGAACCAGGGCTGAACCATAGAATCATCATGGGAAGCTGTTAAAATGCTGGTCCCTAGGCCTTACCCCAGGCCAGTTGAGTCAATCTCTCAGGGTGCTCACTGGGCATTGGTACTCAGATGAAACCAACGAACCAACCAAACAAACAAACAAAACTCTCTGGATTTTTCTAATATGCAGCCAGGGTTGAGAACAAGTAAAACTGGGAAACCCCAAGACCATTCTGATCTGGGAGGGGGTGACATGTGTACTTGGAGGAAGGATTTGGGAACTGAGATCAGGAGGCTCCATGGAGAGGATCAGCTTCAGCTTGAAAAACTGTTCAACCCCATCTTCTGCTAATATCAGGGAGCTGTGTGAGCTTGAAGCAGCATCCACAGGCCAGCGATACTGCCATTTGAGCGTGTGACTCTCTGATGGGACACATTAGCCATGTTCCTCACTCTCTGGGGAGGACCTTTCATGATCTAGTGCATGTAGTTCATATCCTGAGTTGAACAGCAGAAGTGGCACTCACTTGTGCCTGGACAATGCTGAGTCCTATCCAGACTTCCCTGGTAGACATTCCCATTTTCAGTGGCGCTGAAACAGAAGGAAGGTAACCTGGAGAAACACATGGAGGTTTGGTGAGGTTATGCAAAGGGCAGCACCTGGACTTGGAGGATGTGGGGCTAGACCATGTTGAAACTCAACCTCATTATATGAAGAAAGGGTATCTCAACAAAATCAAATGATGAGCAGTAGGTGAACTGTTTGAGTGGAGCCTTTGATGTGCATTTCTTTCCACCAATTAGTGGTTACCATGGTGATTTTGAAACAATGCTTGATACACCTGGACATATATTAGGACTTGGCTCTCCAGTTGGGTGGAGTTGAGACGTTCTTTTTAAAAGAGCATTTACATGTGAAAAGATTAGAAATTTGGTACATAATAAGCACTTAATAGAGGTTAGGTTCTATTTAAAAAAAAAACAGCATTTAAAATTATAAATTGTTGCAGAATTGAGTGTGAAAGGAAGCAATACAAACAAAAATGCTGACAACGTTTCCACGTCTACCATCAAATTTTAAATGGCAGAACTGATTTTTTATTTTTAATGTGGTAAAATGAATTTTAAGAGTGAATTCAAAAAATTTTTTTTGCAGACGTTTAGGTTTTTGAAAAATTTATACTGATAAAATTCATAAAGATGATAATAGTCATGCTTTCATCTTAATAGGGTGATAAAATAGCAAGATGTGCGTTTTATGCAGAATACATCTAAAGAAAGACATGAAAACCTTAGTAGGGGAACTTGGGGATTATTGAATCCTCCTTAGTGTCCATATGTAACCATTATCAAATAGAAATGTTTTCAGCCTGAGCAGGAGATTGAATTTTCATGAAGAAGGAACCTTAGGAATTTCACAGGTGGTGGTGATGCTGAATAGGAAAAGAGAAATCTCTGTTCCGTGTGCCAAGTAGGCTGCCACTGAGATCAACAGCACTGTGTTTTCTAAAGCACTGCTGGATCAGGTCCTTATTGGAGATCAAATTAGGCTATTATGAGAAATAGTCCTATTTAATGAGAATATAATTATCCTTATTGTGACTAGTAACAACCATAATACGAGTGACAGAGTGTGTGAAGCAGCTGCTGGCTTGGTAATCAGGCTGGGAGTTCTCTCCTGCCTACTCCCTTCGACCCTTAGTTTTCTCAGCTACACGCTAGGATAGTCATTTCAATGGATATCATGGAGTTTTGGCAGAAACAGTCAATGAACATGGTGCAGAAAATAAAAGTTTTTAAACTTTTAATTAAACTGGGGAGAGGATGAAGAAGGAATGTTAACTCTTGATGTAAGGGGCTAAGCTTCGATGAATTAGAAAACTCCTATAATGTAATAGTATGCTTTTTTCAAGTTTTTTTTTTTAACCAAATGAAAATGTAGGATGCCCATAACTTTGAATTACAGATAAACAATGATTTTTTAAAGTGTATCCCATGCAGTAGTTGGGATATACTTATATATTTATGTTTGGGGCATACTTATACTAAAATAAAGTGCATTTGTATTTTATCTGGTGACCCTAAATAGTGGTCACTTATGAAGTAAGACTTGAACAAAACCGCAAGGAAGGTTTCTATGTGTAAAATATTTTCTCCCATTTTCTGCTCTAGTGCCTGAAATGCTACTTTTTTTTTCAAATTAATTCTTTTTGGAGTATGGTTGCTGTACAATGTGTGTTAGCCTCCACTGCACAATGAAATGAATCAGCCATACATATATCCCCTCCCTTTTTTTTTTAACATCTTTATTGGTGTATAATTGCTTTACAGTGGTGTGTTAGTTTCTGCTGTATAGCAAAGTGAATCAGCTATACATATACATACATCCCCACATCTCTTCCCTCTTATGTCTCCCTCCCACCCTCCCTATCCCACCCCTGTAGGTGGTCACAAAGCACCGAGCTGATCTCCCTGTGCAATGCAGCTGCTTCCCACTAGCTATCTATTTTACATCTGGTAGTGTATGTATGTCAATGCCACTCTCTCACTTCGTCCCAGCTTAACCTTCCCCCTCCCTGTGTCCTCAAGTCCATTCTCTACGTCTGCGTCTTTATTCCTGTCCTGCCCCTAGGTTCTTCAGAACCTTTTTTTCTTTTTAGATTCCATATATATGTGTTAGCATACGGTATTTGTTTTTCTCTTTCTGACTTACTTCACTTCCCTCCCATTTAGGACACCACAGTGCAGTAGGTAGAGTTCCTTGTGCCCTACAGTATGTTCCCATCAGTTGTCTATTTTATACATAGTATCAATAATGTATGCGTGTCAATCCCAGTCTCCCAATTCCTCCCTTCCCACCCCTTTCCCCCTTGGTATCCATATATTTGTTCTCTACGGCTATGTCTCTATTTCTGCTTTGTGAAATGCCACTCTTAAACCATTTCTTTGAGTTAAGGAATAAATCCAAGATGTCTTTGTTTAAATGCAAATGTGTTACACATTATTTTATCTTGGTTTACCAGAGACTCATGTTGTGAGTCCCCTCTATACTGTAGCCTCCAATAGCTACAAAGAAAGTCTCTTGTGACCTGTAGGCTTAGCTCTGTCCAGTTGTTAACTAGTCCTGACGAAGACAGACAATTTGTTTGAAGTCTTAGAATGACCAGCAGTGGGTTCTGGAATTATTTTTGTGGTCATGGTCTCAACTTTTGGGGTGCCTTGACTTCTTTTTTTAAAATATTTGTTTTATTTATTTAGTTGGTTGTGCCGGGTCTTAGTTACGGCAGGTGGGCTCCTTAGTTAGTTGTGGCATGTGAACTCTTAGTTGAGGCATGCGTGTGGGATCTAGTTCTCTGACCAGGGATCGAACCCAGGCCCCCTGCATTGGGAGCGTGGAGTTCCAACCACTGTGCCACCAGGGAAGTCCCTGCCTTGGCTTCTGTTTAGCAGTTTTGTGCCCCAGAAACTGCAATCACTCACTCACTTACCACACATTTGTTGAGTCTCTCTCTGCCTGGCCCTGTGCTTATTGTGGATAAGAGGACTAATGTTAATGGTACTACTCTTTAATGAGTTTACGGTCAAAAGCATCAACAACAGATAACTCTGCTACAGTATAGGGGCTACAATAGAGGCTGGCTCTGGGTGACGTGGGAGTATGTGAGATGAGCCCCCAAACCAGATTGGGGTTATTAGGGAAGGTGATGTTTTAATAGAGTTCAAGTGATATTTAAGAATTGGCCAGGTGAGGGGAGTGGGAATAGGAGGGAATGGGTTTCTAAGCAGGGATTAGCACATGTAGGAAAACAAAAAGGAGAGAACACCATGTGTTCAGAGAGTTACAAGTAGTGGCTTACGCTGAGATCTAGGGTGTCTATTAGGTTTGGGGTACAGGGTGTTGAGGGGTAACTCTGGACTAGCAGGAAGTAGTAGTCATGAGGATGTCTTTGTCGTGGCGAAAATTCTTCCCCACCATTCCCATGTTAAATTGAATGACTGGGCTTCTGTCTCAGTTTTCCCTTCAGCATTCTTGGCAGTTTTCATGGCGACTAGAGTGTTGTTTTGACTCCTTTGGCAGGAGTTGTATCATCCTGCTTGGCTCTTTTCTAGTCTGTCCTGTGTCATGATGGCAGTGGTGGTGGTGATGTGTATGTGTGCAAGGGGAGAGGCTTAGGAGTGAGCTAGGATCCTGTCCTGAATTACTGGATTGCGTCCTGATACCAACATAGTATTGAGAAACCCAACACAGCATCCCACATACCTTTCATGTGTTTTCACTGGTTTACTGCTGCCACTATGTTCAATTTACTAGACTGAAAAATCGTTGTCCCTGTTGATGAATTAACTGATACTTAAACTGATCACCCACTTTGGAAACTAGAGATCAGACACATTAACACTTTTTAAGGAACCAGCCTGTAGCTAGTTTCCTTGACCCAGTCCCATGCAGATCAAGTTTCCTAGAAAGTCTTGACCTCTGGCATCTTGTCATACTTCAAAGCTGGGTGTCTGGAACAGCCAGGCGAGAAGCAGTGTGGTGGGAGCAGGGCGTTCATTTCTAGAGGGCCGAGGCAGGACTCAGTAGGATGACAGTGGTTTTTGTCAGGCTCTTTTTGTTGCTCTCTCTCTCTCTCTGATCTCCCTGTTATGGTTCTGGATGGTTTGTCTCTCTTGGTATCACATCCAGCTATTAGCTTCTATTAATTGCTAGCCGATTGCTCTGTTGTTTTTGATAATGCCCTAGGCACACCTTACTCCAAGGTCTAATCCAATTAAAGTCAGACCTGTTTGCCTTGGTAGTCTTCCAGGCCTTCTCTGGCCCCAGGAGGGTTCTCCTTAGGCTTTTCTCTTCCTGGTTCTCTGTTAAACTTTTAGCAAGTCTAGAGTTTTACCTATGACTGTCAGGGAGCTACCAGCCTCTTCTTAACTGCTCACCACCAAGATTTCCATTGTTTTCAATAATGCCCCCAGGCTTGAATTCACCTCTCTGTTGCAGATAAAGTCAGTCCCCTTACAGAGAGCGACAGAGCTCTCTGTGCTAAGGCCTGCCTCTCACTGGGAGAATGTCCATACCGCTGTTCTGGAGTTGGGGTCAGGGACTGAGGCCCACTTATCTCAGGGGACAGGCCTGTTCTATGAGTGGGCACAGGGGATGTGTGGCAGTGCCTGGTGTTCTCGGCTTGCCCCCCCGGACATTGTGGAATGTCCCCCTTATGAGAGAGCTGAAGTGAGGGTGACCAGGTCCCAGCATTTTCCACCTGCCATGCCTGCGGTGGAGCTTCTGCATATACTGGTGGGTGCTGCTGGAGGAAAAGAGCCTCAGACCGCTGTGCCACCCTTTCTTGGAATAGAGTTTCTGCAGTGCAGATCGGGGGACAGGGCACGGTTGTGATAAATGCCGACAGACTCCCCTTTCTAGGGAGAAATGAGCCTGGAAGCTGGGGAAAAGGGAGCCCTGTTTTCTTGGCTGCATCTGCTTGGAGCAGAGCTTCCATCACACTGAGCTGTTCTTAGTAAGATTTATTGGATTTTCTTGAATAAATGTTTCTCCACTTGCTATATGCCCTTGGGACAATTTCCACAGACTTTAAATTGTTGTTGTTTTTTAATACGGTTTTCTCCAGTTACAGTTGTTTTGCTAAGGAGAAGTTCCAGAGAGATTCTCATATGACCATTCAGAAGTGTTTCTGTTTTATATCATTTTAAAAAATGGCATGGATTCTGTCTTGAGGAAGAACCATAATTTATTCAAGCTCTCTTTTTGTTTTGGGCATTTCAGTTACAACATTTATAAAAATACTGTGGTGGTCATCAGTGTAGTTTGATCTTTGCATAAATCTGGAATTATTATTATTATTTTTTTACGGTACGCGGGCCTCTCACTGTTGTGGCCTCTCCCGTTGCGGAGCACAGGCTCTGGACGCGCAGGCTCAGCGGCCATGACTCACGGGCCCAGCCGCTCCGTGGCATGTGGGATCTTCCCGGACCGGGGCACGAACCCGCATCCCCTGCATCGGTAGGCGGACTCTCAACCACTGTGCCACCAGGGAAGCCCTGGAATTATTTTTTAGGATTAGTTCCTTGAAGTTTCATAGATGGTTCTAAGCTAGCATGTGGCTTGATTCCTACTGATGGTCCACACGGACTTGATGGTGAATACCATTTTTTCTGAAATTCTGTTTTTACAATATTAGTTTTATATTACAGCTGAAAGAAGACCCCTTGGCCCTCCTGTTTCAAAGATCCCAGTCCCTTCTGTATGATGCATTTCATTCTGTTTCCTTTAGGAAAGCCTCTTTCAGTCTTCAGCTCATTTGGGTAGGAAAGGTGAATTTTGAAGTCAGTAAGCGATTAGACTTCTGTAGTTCTGATAGCTAATTCCTTCCAGTTATAGAATTTCTCTTTGATATCTTTTTTTCTCAGCTGTTCCCCCAGTCAAGTAGTACCCAAATATCTTAAACAAAAAAAACTTAAAACATATTATTTCCATCAAAAGTAAGAATTGTTTTTTCATAGGTTTTGGGAGATGAATTGGGGACTCCTAAAAGTAAACTTTCCTACTTTAAAATTTCCTTTAGGACATTCCTGGTGCTAATCATATTTTTAAATTCTTCTCTCTTATCGTCAGGTATTTATCACTACTAGAAGTGGGCCACAATAATAAGGAAACAATTTACAATAGGACTGTGTGTTATTAAGTGTATTTAGGAGTGAGGTGTACTTGTGCCTTACTGATATAAGTGGCTAGACTAAATTGAGAAACTAAATTTCTTGTCTTGTTTAAACATTCAAGAAAACATATATATTCAGCTGTAACCCTTGTCCATATTGCTTACCCTTGGACTGTTTTAATAAGCTGTATTCTCTTTTGATTTCTGAATTATTGAGGAAATAATAATATAGCAGTGATCTTCACAAAGCACCTTCTGTCTTTGGCACCCTATTCAAAAACCTTCAGTGTCTGTAGGGTATCATCACTTACTCGGTCACATTACACTGCGGATACTGCTCTAAGTTGATTGTTCCCGACTCCCTTGCAGAAACTCTCTTCTCAAGACAGTGTGGTCGTTTCATTTTCTCTGAGGATGTAATGTCCAGGCTTACCTCTTATTCCTGCTTTGCCGCCTCCCCACCTGGATTGCCTCCCTAATCTATTTGCATCTGTTACTCCTAATTATCTTTCAAGGTGTAGCATAATAACGTGGGGCAGCTAACTTTTCCAGATATGAATATATTTAAAATGAGGTAGAGCTAAATCAATTGTACAGAAGAAAGAGGTAAGCAATAGATATAAATACATAGAAAATTTGGTGTCCGAAAATTTGGTGGCTTTCAAATTAAATGGAAAAGATTGGGTTATTTACATGGCTACTCATTTGGAAAAAAAGGAAAGCTATAATTTTACCTCATCCTTGTGCTAGCAAGGAACCTCTACTGGTCAGGACTCATGTTTCCATGAGAGGATTTATTTCTATAGAGTAACCTTCCTGGCCTCTTTTGGTTGTGGCCTCACTCACACCTCCCTGTGGAGGAAGGTGTAACTTAACCTGACTGAGGGATTTGGGGGAAGGAACTAAGCAGGCCCACTTCGGCTCCTTTAGGGCTCCTCTCGTTTGTGGAGAGCTCTGTTCTTGGGATGTGCAAGTTCCATTCTGCCTTGCTACTGTTAGTGAGGCCTGCAGTTGCCCAAATCTGCTGGAGCTGAGAAGTTTACTTAAGGGGATGTCGGGTGGCCAGAGGCCAAACTGCATTTTATAATTTAATCTTATCTGCAGTAAAGCTGATTCAAAAATATATGCTTCTCTCTGATAACAGCATCTAGTTATCAATTGGCTTTGAACTTGGACTAGGAAAGAAATATGATTATTTATGAGCTTAAAATCTCAGTATCTAAACCCTGAAAGCCATGAAAAAGAAAAAATAAAATAAAACTGCTGTCCATCAAGGCTCAACTCTTCTCTCATCCTGGAAGGTAGTGATGAAATCTTTCACTTTCCATCTCCCGACACTACCCATTGCTATCTGTCGCTTGGCATTTATCTGTTGCTGTGTGTTTTTATAGCTTTAGTTGTGTTAAGTACTCTTCACTAGGAAGACAGTGTTGTCATCTTTGAGCACCTGAAGTGCTTCCCAAAGAGTAGATGCTCAGTAGATTTTGAGTGGTACCAGTTGTGCTGAATAGCTCTTTTATGATCGCTTCAAACTAGTTCCTGATACCGGGACTTCTCTTAAATAATAATGTTATTGAATTTGTTTTGTACTTTAGAATTTTCAAACTGCATTTCAGATGACAGGGGCGTACTTTATTTAATCTGTAAAGAATCCTATGAGATGGGAAGACCAAATTTTATTTCCATTTCTTAGATACGACGAAAAGATCTCAGAGAGGTGAATTACTTGTTCAGGGTCACGGTGTTTATAGATTACAAAATCCAGTATTTCTAATTCCTAGGAGATAGATCTTTCATCCTGTCACAACTGTCTCCTATATGATGGTGAAAACCTCAGGTGGCTTTCCAGAAATGTAAAGAATCCCATAGCATTAGAAAATACATGACATTTCCAAGCCCCAGTTGAAATTTGATGTGAAATTCCATCTGACATGTTTGTAGCAACTTTAATTATTTAATCAATTTGGTAACAGAATATTTAAAGCAGCCACAAAAATCATGGGCCATAACAAATTTCATCCATTAGTCAGACATTTTGCACCTCAATTTTCACTCTTCAGTTCTGTTTGTGAACTAATTGGCAACACTTGATGAAAATTTAAGATAGAGACAGACGATAACAGGTGGAGCAATCACATCTTCACAAGGAACTTAATTTACACACACACACAAATACACACGCATATTCATAGGCGCGGATCCTGCCAAGAAAAAGAGCCCCAGCAGTGCGGTTAGCTACAATTATGGCTAAGTGGCATAAAGCAATTTTGGCATATCATGGCGCCCAAAGGAATCGCAGTGATCTCTCAGTTCTTGGTCTTCCAAGCACGTTTCAATCTCATATGAATTCATCCTTGCAAGTTTTTTTTTTTTTTCTGTTTCGTTTGTCAGAAAAGTAATTTGACTGTATCCTGCTACTTGTTTTGTGATCTGGGGATGTCATGAAAGCAGCTCTCTTGCAAGCTGGACTAGAACAAAGTGTGTCAGTATGATTTATAGGAATGGCTGTGATTCTGCTTCGATGCACAGACAACTCCATATATGACAGTGTATATGCACAAATGCCTTTTTACAAGAGGCTGAGATGATCTTAAATGCTTCCATAATTACATGGTTATTATTGAATGTTTGAATAAAAGCAGTCTTTGATTACTTTGGGCCTTCTTTTTGGCACATGCTGACATGAACTTTTCTGGCTTGACAATTGCAGGAAATAAATAAGTACAAGAAAGCCTGTCTGAGTTCAGATTAGACTACAGACCTGGCTAAAAAGAGTCTGGTGACTAAACATAATTTTCTCTAACACAGGATTTGGAGTATACTAGGCACACTGTATGAGGTAAGATATGGGATGTGTACTAAGTAAGAAAACTCAAAATTGGTGATAAGTCCTCATAGTTCATTCTTTCATTGGGCAAGACTGAGAGGAAAAAAAGACTTTGTTATTATGAAATATTCTATTCAGCTCTTCAGTCAGTATAGATTAGGAAGAGGACACTGTACTTGAGCCATCCCGTAATTGTTTAATTTTGAAGCTAATATAGTTTCAAATAGAAAATGGTACATGTTGGGCTTCCCTGGTGGCGCAGTGGTTGGGAGTCCACCTGCCGATGCAGGGGACACGGGTTCGTGCCCCCGGTCCGGGAGGATCCCGCATGCCACAGAGCGGCTGGGCCCGTGCGCCATGGCCGCTGAGCCTGTGCGTCCGGAGCCTGTGCTCCGCAGCGGGAGAGAACGCAACAGTGAGAGGCCCGCGTAAAAAAAAAAAAAAAAAGAAAATGGTACATGTTTAAGAAATTTCCACTGCTGTTTCTCTATTTCCAAAAAATCAAAGTCACTCAGCCTGGCATTTGTATGTTGTTTTAAAGCAAGAAGATTAGTGTTGTGCTGTATATTCACGGAGAACACCTGTGTTTCCCCCTTCAAAATAAAAGCTGATTATAAATAATAAATGTTCACTGTAAATGAACAAATTCAGACTATACTACATATATATGGAAGGTAAATAGTATGTAACAACAATTGCTAATATTTTGGCAGATATCTTACAAGACATATAACTATACAGTCACAAACACAAGCATATTAACTGAAATTAGACCAAACAAAATATGTGATCTTTTTTCATTCATTATGTATTATGCTCATTATTCCATGTCAATAAATATAGATTTGTATTATCATTATTAATGGTTGCAAAGTGTTCCAGTGTATGGATACTCCACAAATACTTTAATTCTCCATTGATGGATTTTAGCTTATTTTCAGTTTTGAGTTTTATAAATAACATTGGTTCAAAGACACAAATGTATCATTGTACAATTCATTCAGTAAATTTTTATTGGGTGTTTTCTAGGTGCCAGATAGTATTCTAAGTCCTGGTGATACAGCAGTGAATAAAACATTTAAGACCTCTGCTTTTATGGAACTAACATTCTCAGGGGGAGGTCAAACAAATAAGTAACCGAGATAATTACAAATAGTGATATGTGCTTGAAGAAGACAAAATAGGTAAATATGGTAGTACCTGAATGAGAGAGGTAACTTTAGCTAGTGTAGTCAAGAAAGACTTTTCTAAGGAAATGGGATTTTATCAAAAACATGAACAAAAGGAGCCACGAAGAGAGAATTCTCAGGCCATTGTCTCAGCCCTAATTTGGGATGAACTTGAGTGTGTGAAAAACAGAAGCACGATTGGTATGGCTCCAGTGCACCGAGCTGCAAAGAGCGAGTGTCAGAAGAAGAGGAAGAAAAAAAAATGGAGAAGTCCACAGAGATTGATCCTTCAGGGCCTCGTGGGCTATGATTAGGAGTTAGATTTTATTGTAAGTAGAATTTTTTTTTTTTAAGTTCTCAATGCTCTTTGGGGAAATTAAGTGTGGTAGAGGTGCTGATTTTAGGTGAAGGAGCAAGGGAACCACTCATTTATTCAATCTATTTTTAATCAAGTATTTATGGAGCAATTGTCTCATACCAGCCATGTTCTAGGCCATAGAATACAGGGGATGCCACTCATTCAGTAATGACCAAAACAGAGGAAGTCCCTGCTCTTTTCAAGCTGACATTCTAGCTTCCTAATGTCAGGTAGAAATGTATGTGAAAACGAAAGCAGGGTAGTGGTGTGTGTGTGTGTGTGTGTGTACACATGTTATTTTAGGTAGGGTGGTCTGGAAGCTCTTTTAGAGGAGATGACACTTGACTTAGATCTACAAGAAGTGAAAAGTAAGCCAAGCCAATAGGTGAGGGATAATGGTTCTGGGCAGAGGAATGGCAGGATCGGCAAGGACAATGGTTTTCTTCTCAATAGAATGGGAAGAGATTGGAAGGTTTCGAGTAGGAGAGCAACATGATATCACATTTTTTTAAGAAGGTTACCTTAGCTGCTGTATGAAAGGGGAAGTAATGGAATAAGGAGGAGAGTTAGGAGACTCTGAAATTAGTCCAGGCAAAGATGATGGTGGCTTTGAGGTGGGTGATAGTAACAGAAGTGGGGAAACATTGTCAGGTTCAGAATGTACTGAAAAGGAAGAGCTAATAGGATTTACTGATGGATTGGATATGGAGTCTTAGAGAAAGCACTCAAGCTAGAATCCAGTGGCTTTGCCTTATGTATATGGTGAGTGGTGGTGCCAGTTTTGAAAATGTACAAGACCAGGAAAGGAGAAGTTTTGAGGAGGAAGATAAGAGTACATTTTGTATACGTTAAGCTGTAGATGCCTATTAGATGTCTACGTGGAGACGCTGAGTTGGCAATTGAATATACAAGCCTGGATTCAGGGCAAGGGTCAGGTCTGGAGACATAAATTTGGAGATATTAACATTTGGAGGATATTTAAACCTGTAGCAATAGATGAATGCATGTAGGGAGTGAGTAAACAGAGGGAAGAGAAGATGTCTGAGGAAGGAGTTTGGGGAATGCTGACGTTTAGAGATCACATGGAGAGAAGTGCTAGTAGGAATGGCCAGAGGTAGGAGGAAGCTCAGGAAGTTGTGGTATCTCAAAAGCTAAATGAATAAAGTATTTGAGGAAGGAGGCAAGATCAACAGTGTCAAATGCTGCTGGGGAGTCAAGTAGCAAGAGGACTGAGAATTGACTGTTGGGTTTAATACTGTGAAGTTCATGATGTCCACGAGGTTTTTTTTTTTTTTTTTTTGTCCATGAGGTTTTGGTAGGAGGTGTGGATGAAAGCCTGAAGGGAGAGGGTTTGAGAAATAATAGGAGTGAGAAAATAGAGATGGAGGTTATAGACAATAAGTTTTTTTTTTTTTTTGCTATAAAAGCAGAGAGGGCTTCCCTGGTGACGCAGTGGTTGAGGGTCCGCCTGCCGATGCAGGGGACACGGGTTCATGCCCCGGTCCGGGAAGATCCCACATGCCGCGGAGCGGCTGGACCCGTGAGCCATGGCAGCTGAGCCTGCG